>NC_084553.2:18248450-18258450 GCF_033978685.3 Nerophis lumbriciformis | reverse complement strand
CTTTTCCTCTTTGGTCCGGAGGACACGACGTCCACAGTTTCCAAAAACAATTTGAAATGTGGACTCGTCAGACCACAGAACACTTTTCCACTTTGTATCAGTCCATCTTAGATGAGCTCAGGCCCAGCGAAGCCGACGGCGTTTCTGGGTGTTGTTGATAAACGGTTTTCGCCTTGCATAGGAAAGTTTTAATTTGCACTTACAGATGTAGCGACCAACTGTAGTTACTGACAGTGGGTTTCTAAAGTGTTCCTGAGCCCATGTGGTGATATCCTTTACACACTGATGTCACTTGTTGATGCAGTACAGCCTGAGGGATCGAAGGTCACGGGCTTAGCTGCTTACGTGCAGTGATTTTTCCAGATTCTCTGAACCCTTTGATGATATTACGGACCGTAGATGGTGAAATCCCTAAATTCCTTGCAATAGCTGGTTGAGAAAGGTTTTTCCTAAACTGTTCAACAATTTGCTCACGCATTTGTTGACAAAGTGGTGACCCTCGCCCCATCCTTGTTTGTGAATGACTGAGCATTTCATGGAATCTTTTTTTATACCCAATCATGGCACCCACCTGTTCCCAATTTGCCTGTTCACCTGTGGGATGTTCCAAATAAGTGTTTGATGAGCATTCCTCAACTTTATCAGTATTTATTGCCACCTTTCCCAACTTCTTTGTCACGTGTTGCTGACATCAAATTCTAAAGTTAATGATTATTTGCAAAAAAAAAAAGTTTATGAGTTTGAACATCAAATATGTTGTCTTTGTAGCATATTCAACTGAATATGGGTTGAAAATGATTTGCAAATCATTGTATTCCGTTTATATTTACATCTAACATAATTTCCCAACTCATATGGAAACGGGGTTTGTATGAACAAGCTTATTGGTGTGTCTAGTGCAGACCTGGACAATTATATTCTCCAGATATACTTATAAATATCTAACGCACTTTTTTGTGTCTTTTTACGCATTGAAATCAGGAAGGACGCATATTTCCTGAAGTACGCGCTTCCCCTGGACGCGGATTCTTTTTTAAATTTTACCGCCCGTTTTTATTTTTATTTTATTGATTATTGCTTTCCGTCTGTGTATTGTTTAGTTTATATTTGCCAGGTCAAATTATTATTATTATTAATTATTGGTTGACTTCAAAGTAATGCACTTTCCGGTACAATTTCTCAAATTTTGATTCGCCACAAGTTTTATCAATCACAAATACCGCCTCAGTTTGCACTCGGATAACTTTACTGCGAGAGCCTGTCAAAAGAAAGACTTCATGGTAAACACTAAGGTGAGTGTAAAGTCAACCTTTTTAACTTCATCCTGTGCCAAGTCTCCAGTAAATACGTTGTTTTAGTCTTTGTTGAGTCCATGGAAACTTCACTTTCATCTCCCGCTGTATCGACATCGTTCGAGGATATAGACAGGCTAGCTGTTAGCTTCAAGCTAACCATCACCCGACCAGACTCCTCCACCTCAAAAACATACTTTGTAGGTCAACAAACGGGGAAAATATGTGCCTTTTGAAGTGTTAATGTGCGAGGAGTGTTCAAAAGGAGTCTCTTGGAGAAGTGGCTGACAAGTTAGCAAGTGTCACTCACATCGCTGACAGTGACGTCATCACCGTCATTGTTTACCGACGCAGAGATGGTGACTGTGTGTTACGATATGCGTCACCAGGCTCTGCTTTTTATCGATAGACTTATTAGATTTAATTTTTTATTATATATAGCAGGGGTGGGCAGCACGGTGACAGAGGGGTTAGTGCATCTGCCTCACAATACGAAGGTCCTGAGTATTCTTGGGTTCAATCCCGGGCTCGGGAACTTTCTGTGTGGAGTTTGCATGTTCTCCCGTGACTGCGTGGGTTCCCTCCGGGTACTCCGGCTTCCTTCCACCTCCAAAGACATGCACTTGGGGATAAGTTGATTGGCAACACTAAATTGGCCCTAGTGTGTGGATGTGAGTGTGAATGTTGTCTGTCTATCTGTGTTGGCTCTGCGATGAGATGGCGACTTGTCTAGGGTGTACCCCGCCTTCCGCCCGATTGTAGCTGAGATAGGCTCCAGCGCCCCCCGCGACCCCAAAGGGAATAAGCAGTAGAAAATGGATGGATGGATGGATATAGCAGGGGTGTCAAAAGTGTAGCCCGGAGGCCATTTACGGTCCGTAGCTAATGTTTTAAAGGCCCACGGCACATTCTAAAAATACTATTAAAATAAACAAAAAGGTTACAGGTGAAATGTAATTTACAAAAAGTTGCAATGTTGACTAATAAAACAAAGCTGTTTTTTTTTCTTACATTGTCATTGCTCAAAACATAATATTGAATCAAAATCAATGTTTTTATGAATTATTGACCTATCCAAGGCTCTGATTACTTCACATCAAATAGATAATAATCGGAAAAAAAAAAGTTTTTGTGAAAGATTTTGCATATTTTGTGTATTTGCCATAAAAAAACAGTTTTCTTTGACAAAAAAAAACAGTAAACAAAAAAACTACATAAAAAAAAACAACCTTAGAATTGACGGATAGATCTGAAGTTGATGTAGACTCTAGAGATTTAAGCATTAAATAAATAATGTGTGCATGCCCTGGCACATGATAATCATAATTTCATGACTGATGCAAAATACAACTTATTAAATGAAAATATATTAAAAAAAATACCGGCAGCGGTAAAGTTTAGATCCATGAAGAAAAGAAGAAAGTGAATGAATGTTTATAACTGAATAAATTTACATATGCATAAAAATGTGTTTTCTTTTGTATTATTTTTTAAATGAATTAAGTAACGTTTATGACAACCTTTTTCCAAAACACAATATAGAATGTGAGATGTAACAGGATAATGCATACATTTATCGTTTGTTTTCAAAACGGTTACAAAAAAGTGGGACCCCCAAAATTTACTGTGGGACCCCATTTTTATGACTTGATGGGGTCCCATTCTGAAAATTCCTGGCGCCAACACTGTGTGTATATATATATATATATATATATATTTATATATATTTATATATATATATATATATATATATATATATATATATATATATATATACATATATATATGCCCTGTGATGAGGTGGCGACTTGTCCAGGGTGTACCCTGCCTTCCGCCCCCGCGACCCCAAAGGGAATAAGCGGTAGAAAATGGATGGATATATATATATATAGGGATGTCCCGATCCGATATTTGGATCGGATCGGCCGCCGATATTTGCAAAAAAATGCGTATCGGCAATGCATGGGAAAATGCCGATCCAGATCCAGTTAAAAAAAAAACTCTGCTCCGTGTTTTCCAACGCACCTATTTAAATAGTACATTCCACTTTTCTGCTGCTCCCTATAATTTCCTTTCCGCATTTTCCAGCACACCTTCAACACATCCACAGGTCTGTGGATTCTAACACAGTTGCTTTTAGCTGCTGGCATTACACGACAGGCTCTTCTCACTCTTTTCTGTGTCTGTGCTTCTCACAGACAGCAAGCGCACCTTCTTACACACGTCACATACTGTCACGTCATACGTCACATACTGTCACGTCATACGTCACATACGTATACGTCCTCTCCCAGCAGAGAGGTAGCAGCATGGCTAACGTTAGCTGTGATGCTAGCTTGTGCAATTGCGCACTGTTTAAACGTCCTCTGCGCATAGCAATTATATGCCACGCACAAAATCAAATAAAAAAATAAGTGCATAACAATTTTCGACACACCGACACGACAGAGAAAACAGTTTTCGTCATCATTGTTCAAATATTGTGACGTCTGTCGAGACGCTTATCTACGTTCGGTGCCACACGCCCACACCATCAAAATGCAGAGGCAAACATTTCCAGATCAACACCGTATGAAAAAATTAGTGATTTTTTTAGTTGTGATTTCCTTCTCTGCATGAAAGTTTAAAAGTAGCATATATTAATGCAGTATGAAGAAGAATGTTTTAATGTAGACATGCAAGCCTTAAAAGAAAATGTTGAAAATCAAGACTACATTTCCTGCAAATGGATGCATTTCTACCCTATATTTTAACTTTAGATTTATTCTCATATCAAACTCTTTTGGCTGTCTTTTTGACACTTACATCCGGCGCCCCCCTCCACACCCTGGATTATAAATAATGTAAATAATTCAATGTGATTATCTTGTGTGATGACTGTATTATGATGATAGTATATATCTGATAGTATATATCTGTATCATGAATCAATTTAAGTGGACCCCGACTTAACAAGTTGAAAAACTTATTCGGGTGTTACCATTTAGTGGTCAAATGTACGGAATATGTACTTCACTGTGCAACCTACTAATAAAAGTCTCAATCAATCAATCAAAACACACAGAATCATCATACTGCTGTGATTATATGCATCAAGTGTTCATTCAAGGCCAAGGCAAAATATCGAGATATATATTGTGTATCGCAATATGGCCTTAAAATATTGCAATATTAAAAAAAGGCCATATCGCCCAGCCCTAGTTCAATGATGCCATTTCTGTTTGTCATGTATAATTTTGTCTATTTTGTGTTTATCCTTGAATAAACAGGTCAGTTTCTTGTTACCAACCATTGTGTATTATTCAAACTCCCCTAATTCAGCTGGCTAGTTGTTATCAAGAGTACTAAAACCCTTTTCAACATGATTCTGACAACTAAGTAGGCTAAATAACTTTAAACTTTAATACATGCTCGGATAGGCCAGTATCGGTCAGTATCGGTATCGGTCAGTATCGGTATCGGATCGGAAATGCAAAAACAATATCGGTATCGGATCGGAAGTGCAAAAACCTGGATCGGGACATCCCTATATATATATATATATATATATATATATATATATATATATATATATATATATATATATATATATATATATATATATATATATATATTATGTATGTATATGTATATATATATATATATATATATATATATGTGTATATATATATATATATATACTGTATATATATATGGATATATATATCTATATATATATATTAGGGATGTCCCGATCCAGGTTTTTGCACTTCCGATCCGATACCGATATTGTTTTTGCATTTCCGATCCGATACCGATACTGACCGATACCGATACCGATACTGACCGATACTGGCCTATCCGAGCATGTATTATATATATATATATATATATATATATATATATATATATATATATATATATATATATATATATATGTATTAGGGCTGGGCGATGTGGCCTTTTTTTAATATCGCGATATTTTAAGGCCATATCGCGATACACGATATATATCTCGATATTTTGCCTTAGCCTTGAATGAACACTTGATGCATATAATCACAGCAGTATGATGATTCTATGTGTCTACATTAAAACATTCTTCTTCATACTGCATTAGTATATGCTCATTTTAAACTTTAATGCAGAGAAGGAAATCACAACTAAAAAAAATCACTATTTTTTTCATATGGTGTTGATCTGGAAATGTTTGCCTCGGCATTTTGATGGTGTGGGCGTGTGGCACCGAACGGAGATGTTGACGTGCGGAGTAAGCACTTTTCATTCTCTAGCTAGTGTGTGTGTGTGACAATCATTGGTACTTTAACAGGTGATTTTTCAAATGATGCTACATATGAGCAATAATGCTACTTTTTATAGCAACGTTTTCGCCCCACACTTAACAAATTACGGTTGTCTGTTCGACATATTCCCACTTGAAGCCAAACCACAGCCAGACGATGGACGCCCTGCTGTTTTTTGGGGGAATTAATTATTCCTTCATTTGTTACCAGATTCACACCTTCTTTCGCTCGTATTACCGCTAGCATCGCAGCTAACATTAGCCATGCTGCTACCTCTCTGCTCAGCGAGGGCGTATACGAATGTGACGTATGTCGTGACAGTATGTGACGTGTGTAAGAAGGTGCGCTTGCTGTCTGTGAGAAGGAGAGACAGGAAAGAGCGAGTAGAGCATGTAGTTTAATGCCCGCAGCTAAAAGCAACTGCGTGAGAACTCACACTGGAATATCACGATATAGTCATTTTCTATATCGCACAGAGACTAACCCGCGATATATCGCGCATATCGATATATCGCCCAGCCCTAATATATATATATATATATATATATATATATATATATATATATATATACATATATATACATATATATATATATATATATATATATATATATATATATACATACATATATATACATATATATATATATATATATATATATATATATATATGTATATATATTTATTTATATATATTAGGGCTGCAACAACTAATCGATTAAATCGATTAAAATCGATTAAAATCGATTATCAAAATAGTTGGCGATTAATTTAGTCATCGATTCGTTGGAACTATGCTATGCGCATGCGCGAAAGCTTTTTTTTTGTTTGTTTGTTTTTTTGTTTTATAAACCTTTATTTATAAACTGCAACATTTACAAAGAGCTGAGAAACAATAATCAAAATAAGTACAAAAACAGTACAAAACAGCGCCAGGGCGGCACTGACGCTACGTCTCATGAGGTGGAGGTAAGCTAGCCAATGATGTGTCATGTGCAGCTCACGTGACGACGCCGTCTCCTTTGCTGGAAACATTTGAAAAATGGCGCAGGAAAACAGTACGGATAGTTTAGCGGAGAAACATCTTGAGGTTATTGCTTCAATGGAGAAAAGTGTACGACCTAAGTCGTCAAAAGTGTGGGGACTCTTTACTTTAAAGACTTCAAAGAAGACCGTTTCCTGCAAAATGGCACGGAAGTACAACATTGCTTCAGGACCACCTGAAAAGGAAACATGTTGGAGCCATGGATGAAGGGAAGAACTCACAGTACGTAACTTTTTAAGTCCATAGTGGCAACAAGCATTCATGAGTTCAGCTTTTTTGTGAGTAACGTTAACGTTGTGCCTTTGTTGCAACGCGGGGCTGATAATGTGTCTCCGGCACATTTGACTCCGTTTTGAGAGAGAAAACGCACTGTTACCAATTTCAAAATAAACGTAACCGACAGAAATATCTCAGGTTGGTTTCATAATGGATCAATGTAGCCAGGCCTGATAAAGCTATTAAATATATTTAGATTTGAGTGACGCTTTAGTATAACTAAACGTTATGAAGGTGCTGGAATATTTCATGCTATTATTCAGAGGCAGCCTAAAATTATCCATCCATCCATCCATCCATCCATCCATCCATCTTCTTCCGCTTATCCGAGGTCGGGTCGCGGGGGCAGCAGCCTAAGCAGGGAAGCCCAGACTTCCCTCTCCCCAGCCACTTCGTCCAGCTCTTCCTGTGGGACCCCGAGGCGTTCCCAGGCCAGCCGGGAGACATAGTCTTCCCAACGTGTCCTGGGTCTTCCCCGCGGCCTCCTACCGGTCGGACGTGCCCTGAACACCTCCCTAGGGAGGCGTTCGGGTGGCATCCTGACCAGATGCCCGAACCACCTCATCTGGCTCCTCACGATGTGGAGGAGCAGCGGCTTTACTTTGAGCTCCTCCCGGATGGCAGAGCTTCTCACCCTATCTCTAAGAGAGAGCCCCGCCACCCGGCGGAGGAAACTCATTTCGGCCGCTTGTACCCGTGATCTTGTCCTTTCGGTCATAACCCAAAGCTCATGACCATAGGTGAGGATGGGAACGTAGATCGACCGGTAAATTGAGAGCTTTGCCTTCCGGCTCAGCTCCTTCTTCACCACAACGGATCGATACAGCGTCCGCATTACTGAAGACGCCGCACCGATCCGCCTGTCGATCTCACGATCCACTCTTCCCCCACTCGTGAACAAGACTCCGAGGTACTTGAACTCCTCCACTTGGGGCAAGATCTCCTCCCCAACCCGGAGATGGCACTGCACCGTTTTCCGGGCGAGAACCATGGACTCGGACTTGGAGGTGCTGATTCTCATCCCAGTCGCTTCACACTCAGCTGCGAACCGATCCAGTGAGAGCTGAAGATCCTGGCCAGATGAAGCCATCAGGACCACATCATCTGCAAAAAGCAGAGACCTAATCCTGCAGCCACCAAACCAGATCCCCTCAACGCCTTGACTGCGCCTAGAAATTCTGTCCATAAAAGTTATGAACAGAATCGGTGACAAAGGGCAGCCTTGGCGGAGTCCAACCCTCACTGGAAACGTGTCCGACTTACTACCGGCAGTGCGGACCAAGCTCTGGCACTGATCATACAGGGATCGGACTGCCACAATCAGACAGTCCGATACCCCTTACTCTCTGAGCACTCCCCACAGGACTTCCCGAGGGACACGGTCGAATGCCTTCTCCAAGTCCACAAAACACATGTAGACTGGTTGGGCAAACTCCCATGCACCCTCAAGGACCCTGCCGAGAGTATAGAGCTGGTCCACAGTTCCACGACCAGGACGAAAACCACACTTTTCCTCCTGAATCCGAGGTTCGACTATCCGGCGTAGCCTCCTCTCCAGTACACCTGAATAGACCTTACCGGGAAGGCTGAGGAGTGTGATCCCACGATAGTTAGAACACACCCTCCGGTTCCCCTTCTTAAAGAGAGGAACCACCACCCCGGTCTGCCAATCCAGTGGTACCGCCCCCGATGTCCACGCGATGCTGCAGAGTCTTGTCAACCAAGACAGCCTCACAGCATCCAGAGCCTTAAGGAACTCCGGGCGGATCTCATCTACCCCCGGGGCCTTGCCACCGAGGAGCTTTTTAACTACCTCAGCAACCTCAGCCCCAGAAATAGGAGAGCCCACCACAGACTCCCCAGGCACTGCTTCCTCATAGGAAGACGTGTTGGTGGGATTGAGGAGGTCTTCGAAGTATTCCCTCCACCGATTCACAACATCCGCAGTCGAGGTCAGCAGAACACCATCCTCGCCATACACGGTGTTGATAGTGCACTGCTTCCCCTTCCTGAGGCGGCGGATGGTGGTCCAGAATTGCTTCGAAGCCGTCCGGAAGTCGTTTTCCATGGCCTCACCGAACTCCTCCCATGTCCGAGTTTTTGCCTCTGCGACCGCTGAAGCCGCACACCGCTTGGCCTGTCGGTACTTGTCCGCTGCCTCAGGAGTCCTATGAGCCAAAAGAACCCGATAGGACTCCTTCTTCAGCTTGACGGCATCCCTCACCGCCGGTGTCCACCAACGGGTTCTAGGATTACCGCCACGACAAGCACCAACTACCTTGCGGCCACAGCTCCAATCAGCCGCCTCGACAATAGAGGCGCGGAACATGGTCCATTCGGACTCAATGTCCAGCACCTCCCTCGTGACATGTTCAAAGTTCTTCCGGAGGTGGGAATTGAAACTCTCTCTGACAGGAGACTCTGCCAGACGTTCCCAGCAAACCCTCACAATGCGTTTGGGCCTGCCAGGTCTGTCCGGCATCCTCCCCTACCATCGCAGCCAACTCACCACCAGGTGGTGATCGGTAGAAAGCTCCGCCCCTCTCTTCACCCGAGTGTCCAAAACATGAGGCCGCAAATCCGATGACACAACTACAAAGTCAATCATGGAACTGCGGCCTAGGGTGTCCTGGTGCCAAGTGCACATATGGACACCCTAATGTTTGAAAGTGGTGTTCGTTACGGACAATCTGGGACGGGCACAAAAGTCCAATAACAAAACACCGCTCGGGTTCAGATCCGGGAAGCCATTCTTCCCAATCACGCCTCTCCAGGTTTCACTGTCGCTGCCAACATGAGCATCGAAGTCCCCCAGTAGAACGAGGAAATCACCCGGGGAAGCACTCTCAAGTACTCCCTCGAGTGAATCCAAAAAGGGTGGGTACTCTGAGCTGCGGTTTGGCGCATAAGCGCAAACCACAGTCAGGACCCGTTCCCCCACCCGAAGGCGGAGGGAAGCTACCCTCTCGTCCACCGGGTTGAACTCCAACGTACAGCTCTGAGCCGGGGTGAAACAAGAATTGCCACCCCAGCCCGTCGCCTCTCACTGCCGGCAACGCCAGAGTGGAAGAGAGTCCAGCCCCTCTCGAGAGAACTGGTTCCAG
>NC_084553.2:18235950-18243450 GCF_033978685.3 Nerophis lumbriciformis | reverse complement strand
GTTTAGTTAGCTGAAGTATATAATGTACAGTGTATTTTGTCAACAACTGTATGTGTGTAACGTATTTCTTGTGCTGAGCAATCATAAAACTGCTGCGAAGACGCACTGTGTGAGGCTCGCAGTAATCCCGCCTCCTGGTGGTAGAGGGCGGTAGTGATCCCAGGGAGCATTTCTGCGACTACTCGGCTGCAGAAGAAGTGACAACAAGCAGCAACAGTTAGCAGCGATCGTTTATTTTTTCCTCTTGCCTGGACTATTAACATGGAGGATTACATTTCTAAAATAAAACAGTTTTCTAAACTGGACATTCAATCGAAGCAGGAGGTAATACTTAAAGGAAGATCTCCATCGAGACAGAGAGACTTTTAAAACTGAAGAAAGATAAGGAAGACTTCTATAAACAAGTTATCGATGCTTTTGTTCAAAAGGAGCGGCGCATGGACTTCATTTATAAGTAAAGGTAAGACCATAATAACGTTTTTTTTTATTAAATGTGCTTTTTTGTGTGCTACAGTTTGTATGTGTAAAGTTAAGTTAAAGTACCAATGATTGTCACACACACACTAGGTGTGGTGAAATTTGTCCTCTGCATTTGACCCATCCACTTGATCACCCCCTGGGAGGTGAGGGGAGCGCCCGGGAATCATTTTTGGTGATTTAACCCCCAATTCCAACCCTTGATGCTGAGTGCCAAGCAGGGAAGAATGCTGGTATGAGCTTTTAAACATAACCCGTTAATGCTGCCAATCAAATGGTGAATAAGATACTCTTTAGGGTTCATATGTTTGTAAATCTGACTGTGATGAAGTCAGTACCTCACCAGCCATGAACCTCACCGCACGTCACTGGTATGTATGTATGTATGTATGTGTGTGTATATATATTAGGGTTGCACATCTCTCTGATAAACGATTCGATATGCATCTAGATACACAGGTTACGATTCGATTAAAAAACGATATCCTTTTATTACAGACCGATACGATTGGATTCGATTCCGAACATTACGATTCGATTTGATGGTTAATATTCAAGACTCCAAATCCCCATGCATTGTGGCTTTATGGCACTGGCAAAAAAAACAGAACAACAAAATCACATGTCAACGTGTTTATTTTTAGACATGGACCAAAAAAAGTCTGGCTGAATTGTAGGATGGGAACTCCAGAGGTAAAAGTAGCACAGAATAGTAACAACAAAGTGCAATATTTCAGCCTGAGCATAGTTTTGAACACTAGAGGTAGGTAACAAAGATTCAATATTTCAACCTGAGCATATAGTGTTTTGAACACTAGAGGTAGGTAACAAAGATTCAATATTTCAGCCTGAGCATATAGTGTTTTGAACACTAGAGGTAGGTAACAAAGGTGCAACATTACAATGTAAACAAGTTACACACCTATAACACATCTCAAAATGTGGCAACAATGAGCACAGTGATAAGTGCTTTGTGTAAAAGAATAGAGAAAATAAATACATATGTAAAAAGAAAAATCAAACTACTGTGTGTGAGATACCGTTTCCCAGGTCAAAAAGCAGTAGTTCACTTACACTATGACTGTGCATTTTCATCATCACTGTCCTGTTTTTTTGGAGGGCAGATTTTTTTTAAGGAAAATCAACTGATCCACATGCTCATGTTTGAGCAGACTATGTTTTGTGGAAACAATGTCTCCCGCAGTACTGAACACACGTTCAGATGCCACACTGGTGGCCGGGATGCAGAGGTATCTTTTAGCGAGAGATGACAGCAGTGGCAAGTCCTGCTGCTCTTTCCACCACTGTAGTGGTTTTTTTTGCAGGGGCAACGGATCACGCTCTCTGTACCTCTTGACTTCTTCACTGGCCTTGTCTCTTACAGATGTAGCTGCCATCCTCACTTCAAAGTCTTTTCCCAACAGCTGGTCCAACGCTGACATTTTCTTCTTTTTGACAAGAGGGTCATCATCTGAAATAGAAAACAATTACCGTATATTACAGGCTTTGTTTGCCATGCCTCAGTGGTGCTTTTTTTGTACCTGACTTTACCATTTCATCTATTGTCACCTGATGTTCAGAATTAATCACATTTTTGTGCACATTTGTAAAAGTTGTATTATCATCATCATTATTAAACTGTTTTTATTTACATGCCAATTCTCTCATAATATTGAATGTGTTGTTGTTGTTGTTGTTGTTGTTGTATGCTAATATTTTATAGCTGCAGCATAAGTTGAACTCTTTCTTGATTACAAGTTATAAAATACACAAACCATCTGGCTCTTCTTGGTTCTGGGGTGCATCAATGCTGATGTCCAGATCTCCAAGGGCAGGTTCAGTCTGACATGGATTTGTCTGCAGTGGACCTCTCTGGACTGGATCCCCTGTTGCCTAGAAATAAAATATAAAAGACAAACACAAAACAACAAACAGACAGTAACAGCAGTCAGAATAAATCTAATGACAGTAGACTTGAGAATGCATTGTAATATGTAATTTGTGTTGAGTAAATGATTTTGTGTTGGGGGATTTACCTTGTTATGCAGGGATGTAGCTTCTGCTGTTATGCTTGTGAACGTCCGCTCAGCATCATGGTCCGTCAGCATCATGGTCCGTCAGGAAGGGCAGAGATTTGAACCGGGGGTCCAGAGCTGGTGCAGTGTAGAAGAGATCATCCAGGCCGGTGTAGTGCTTCTCCAAGTCATTTCTGAATGCTTGTTTCATATCTTTGATCACCACCGAGTCTTCATCTGATGCTTCAAAGTTATTTTTAAGCTTTGCTCTGACAGGGAAAATCATTGAGAGTGTGGGCCGCTTGTCTTCACACATGGTGGTGGTCACAAGTTTGACCGGTGCCATCAGCTTGACAATGTCTTCAATATCGCAAAAGTCTTTGTCCTTAAGAGTGTTATTCTCTTCTCCTCTTCTGAGATCCCTGGACATAAGTGCAGCAGAAATGGCAGGCTGTTGTTCCAGTACACGGTCAAGCATATTCTGGGTACTGTTCCACCGGGTGGACACGTCTTGGATGAGTTTGTGGATAGGCAAGGCCAGTTGTTTCTGTTTGTCTTGTAGAATTTCTGCTGCCCTGACACTGCGGTGAAAAAAGCCAACCACTCTCCTCACCCTCCCCAGCATCCTTGCTACTGTGTCCACTTTGAAGGCTTTCTGTGTGGCCAGATTTATTGTGTGTGCAAAGCACACGACGTGAGGGCTCATCTCTGCTTCTGCCCCAGCTAAGATCATGTTTGTGGCATTGTCAGTTACTAGGGCTGACTCTTTATCAAGAAGCTTCCAGTCAGCACATGCCTGCTTCAGCAGAGCACCCACATTCTTCCCAGTGTGGGATCCTTTGAATGCCCTGGTCTGTAACACATGAACATTTAACTTCCAATCCGGAGAGATGTGGTGGGCCGTGATCGTCACATAAGACTCGGTCGCACATGACGTCCAAGCGTCCGTTGTTATTGCCACTCGCTCGGCATTTGCCAGCTCTTTTTCTACTTGGCTCTTAACTTGGGCATACAACGCTGGCATGCACGTGTTGGTCATATGATTCCGGGACGGTATCTTATACCTGGGCTCTAACGTATGAAGCAAATCCTGAAATCCTTCCCACTCAACAATGTTGTAAGGACATAATCCCTTGGCGATAAAACGCGTAATTGACGCTGTGATTTCCTTAGCGCGTGCTGAATTGTGACCAAGTTGCCCGAATAAGTTAGGAATGGTGCTACCTGGCTGTGTGCTACTGCTTGCTGCACACTCCTGCTCGTTGGCACGATGTTTTAACTCACCGTACTCTTTGCCGTGTTTCCTCTTTGCATGCTGGTTGAGATTTGTAGTGCTGCCAGTGTACGTCAACGATGCTTGACACAATTTACAAATAGCATGGCTTCTGTCGAGCTTCCCTTCCTTCTTATAAAACCCAAAAACTTTCCACACTTTGGATTTCTGTCCCCCCGATGCGTTGAAAATCTTTCTCGGTCCATTATCACTTTCGGTCAAACTGGCGCTTTCGTTCTCCTCCTCCTTCATTTTCCGTGTTGTCCCTTGTTTATCACTCGTGCTAATACCAGCTAGGCGGCTACCGCGTTTGGCGAGTAGCTTCAGCTCTCGCGTTGTTTTAGAGACGCTGGCGTATATTGTAATCTAGCCAACCCATGCAAAGTCTCGCGATAACCGATCCGTGACTCTATAACCGATTCACCTAGGAATTCATGGATTATTCGCATTGATTGAGGATTCTGCTACCGATGTAGCCTAATCGCATCGGTTTATCGTTCACAACCCTAGTATATATATATCAGTGTTTCCCACACATTCATTTATTTGTGGCGGCCCGCCACGAAAGAATTACGTCCGCCACAAATGGATTTTTTGGCTTTTGACTCGCTCGACCGCTCATAAAAGCAATGGGACTCTGTCTGTGAATGTACCTTGTAGTTACAACTCCGGTGCAGTAGGTGGCGGTAGCCTACTATGCATTGTAACTCCGCCAATAGTACTTAATTCACCTGGTGGGCCAGAAGAAGAAGAAGACGACGACAACGGAGTAAAAGAACGGACCGACCGGATCAAAATACGAGGGTAATATAGGTTATAGGTAGATAGGTTATAGCTGCATCGCTCGCGGCTCGTCATATATTTAACGTTAATCCGCGATTTCACCGAGCGTTTCACTGACGGTGAGCAGCCTGACGCTGCTTCATTTACACCGCCGCTGTTTGACTCGGGGGCCGGGGCAGACGTATGGCGTCACATTAGTGCCAAAAATCCGAGCGCATAAAAACTGTTATCGCGCGCTGATTCTCCACTTTGTGCGCGAGCGCGACACCCGTCTCGGTCTGTGCGCTGTCATGTTTCGTTTTGGCACTTTGGGGGCGGGTATGCGGGTATCCCTTCTTTCTGATTGGTCAAGCGAAAAATGCTCAGAGCCAATCAGAAGTATAGCAGGGCGGGTCATCGTCAATATGTATCAAGATTTACGGAGGAAGAAGTGGATAAAAAAATGTCGCGCGCTGATGAAGGTTATTTCATACCACATAAACACAATACAGCGTAATACAAAATGTGACCCAAATAAATAAGACAACAAACACCATGATCACATCTTTCAGCCAGAACTGGTCCACCAGCAATAACATCCAACCATAACATTATTTTATATTTTCACTTCTTCTTGAACATTTGTTCTCTAATTTATGGAATTTCTTTTGATTCAGCCATAAAATTAATGAAATAATCTTTGAATGTTGTTTTTAAAATGTTAAAAATAGCCTTTTAATAATGTATTCTGAAACAGTTTAAAATAATCAGAGAACTGACTAACACTGACCCTACACAATTGTTGCACAATTAAGTTTTTTGTTTTTTTTTAAAGTGAAAGAGGTAATTTCAACAGGTACAGCATCCTATGTCATATCTACATGTAATAAGATTTGTAACAAGGCAAACCGTTTGTAAATTGGTCAAAAATCGAGCAAGTTATGGTAATTTAATTAGTACATATACCATTGACATCAATGTAATGATTGAGGCTAGCTGTCCGAGGTAAGATGGCTACAACGTTGCTACGCTGGAGAATCATTGGTCATATGAAAAATGCTCAGAGCCAATCAGAAAGGAGGGGCCGTCTAAGCATACCCGCCCCCAAAGTGCCAAAAAGAAACATGACAGCGCGAGGAGAGATGCCAGGGGTACACAGAGAGCGCACAGACCGAGACGGCGCGCGTGCAGAAAGGCATCGCGCGCGCGCAAAAAGGCACCACGCGCGCGCAAAAGGGTGTCGCGCGCGCACAAAGTGGAGAATCAGCGCGCGATAACAGTTTTTATGCTCTCGGATTTTTGGCACTAATGTGACGCCATACAGACGCACGTAGTAACAGTCACGTGTTACCATACCGACGAGCTAACGTGTCCAGGTTATAACCCTGTTGTCAATAAACACACATGGAGACGGTGCTTCAGATACTGCATTAATACTGAAGCTAAATTGTCCACTGTCCACTGCAGCATGTGAATGCAATGAAAAGAATAACATCTGAGCCAACCAGCTGTTAAAATGTTGTCCAGGTTAATGTTTTGGCCATTAAAGGCCCTTCATTTCAAGATTTCAACTGTGATCGGGCTTTAAACAGGTGGCTGACCTGTTCAGATGGGTGTAACTGCTACTGGTCAAATATTGTGAAATAGCATTTAATTTTACATGTATGCAATGCCATTTAAATGTAATTATAGATAATAATAATAATAATAATAATAATAATAAATACTGTGTAGTGTTGTAAATAGTCAAAGGGAAGGATTTTAGTAAGATATAAGCCATGAGCACTACACAGCCAGAAAAAAACCTAGGCAGGACAAGTAAAAATATTGGGGCAAGTAGATTTGAGAAGTCGGGCAAGTAGAAAAAAACCTTAACGTTGAACCCTGCATGTGTTGAGCTGCTGCCGCTTAAGGTTAGACGGCACTGTACATAGAGCGGTTCTGCTTGTTAGTAATAAATTCTAATGTTGGATGTTCACTCCTTCACACAGATGAGTATAAAAAATATTTTCAACGGCCGAAAAGGGCTCGACTTGGAGAGGAGGTAGGCCTACAGTCCGGACCACAGGAGGTATTATCAAAACGGTGTAGACACTTGGACGTCTGTTCACTTTCCTTATGAGATTTCTATCAGTGTGAAAATTAATTTGCTTCCAATACTTCCAGGCTTCAACTAGTGCCGCAGCTGTGGCAGCTGGCGCAGCTGATGCAGTAAGAGAGGGCGAGGAGGAAAGGATAGTAAGTACGCAGGGGGATGTTGTAGGAGAGGAGGAAGACAGGCAGCATGTAGAGCCAGCTAGGGCGGAGGGAACAGGTGAGACTCAGCAAACACTGAAAAATAAAGCAGGGTCAGATCAGAAATGCACTTTTCTCATGAAAAAGGGTCCTAATTTATATTCTTATGTGCCTTATAGAGAGGACCACAACAAAACATAGAGCGACTAGCTCCAGTGCGACCTGTTCAGCAGCAGCAGGAGGAGGAGGAGGAGGTTGACTGACTGTGGCAGGACACCTCTGCCTCTGTTTCACTTTATGTTGCTGGTAAATAATATGGTTGTAGTAGTAGGCTAAAGTTAAATTATTTAGTATGCACTAATTAAAGGGGCAGAGCTTTAAGAGACATTTTAGCTTTTATATTTTATAAGATATACAGGTAAAAGCCAGTAAATTAGAATATTTTGAAAAACTTGATTTATTTCAGTAATTGCATTCAAAAGGTGTAACTTGTACATTATATTTATTCATTGCACACAGACTGATGCATTCAAATGTTTATTTCATTTAATTTTGATGATTTGAAGTGGCAACAAATGAAAATCCAAAATTCCGTGTGTCACAAAATTAGAATATTGTGTAAGGGATTTTTAGAAATGTTGGCCAACTGAAAAGTATGAAAATGAAAAATATGAGCATGTACAATACTCAATACTTGATTGGAGCTCCTTTTGCCTCAATTACTGCGTTAATGCGGCG
>NC_084553.2:18165950-18230950 GCF_033978685.3 Nerophis lumbriciformis | reverse complement strand
TGATGGAACAGCACTTTGAATATTGTGGCTTATTACCACAAGCAGCAATAGGCTTTTTAATTTCAACTATGTAGTTTTAGTTTCAACTTGTGGAAAGAAGTTCAATCGTTAAAAGGCAATGCATGCAAAGAACATTTCAAAATACACCTGCATTGTTTTGTGACTCACTTCAATAAAAATGTTTGTCCACTAACATATTTTGTTGCGGCAGTTATCCTCAAAGTAATGTGAGAATATCTTGTCAAATGTTTCGTCTCGTTCTCGTGTAGTAAGTATTGTGTATCGTCTCGTTTTATGAGCGTATCGTCACACCCTACAGAATAAAAACATGCATGCAGAAACACACAACATAATTACGAGCCATCCTGCGCACTTAGCCTTAATAACATGCATGAATAATAAATGATAATGCTGTGCTCCTCACTCTTCAATAAATAATATGTCCGTCAATATGTGTCCATTAATGCTCCTCTCTCTCTTCTCATCAGATTGTTTCTTAGTATTTGCAGTGAGAACACTGAGGAAAGACTTGTCTCGTGGAGAGTGAATGAAAGGAACCCAGATGAAGAAGAAAACACATGTCCAACAGACAAAAACTACAATCACAGACAAGAGAGACAAGAAACGTGAAAAGCAGTTTCATGTCAGAGAGGACACACACTCAGACTGAAAGAGAAAGTTTTGGAGTTGAATGACAGAAAGTTGCTGGAGGAGAGGGTAAGGAAACATCTGAATGATCTCTGGAGATGGCCTCCAACTTCAACGACATTGTCAAGCAAGGCTATGTGCGCATGCGCAGCCGAAAGCTCGGGGTAAGTCTGTACTTATATTATGACTGCACGATTAATCGATTTTAAATCGCTATCCGAATAATTAATTCTAACAATTTAAAAAAAGGAACAGTTAATTCGATATTGCTCTCTATCATGTCTGTTTATAAACCAATTATAATGCCACTGCAGTGTGGTGGTGTGCATCTTAACTCCACTCACAACACACCTCATACACTCCTACTTTGCCAGAGACGAAGCAGCAGAAAGTTTCTGTGGAGCCAATGTTGCCACTTTGACGCTACATTTAGCAAGGGGGAGGTATGCAGGTAACTACACGATCGGTTCAGGAAGAGACGATCGGTCCACGCATGCGTAAAGACTTCACTTCTTTCAACTTTTTGTTTACAGCAGTTATATTTGTGCACACCATCGCTGTTACCATGGTTTTTTTTTTATAATCTTTATATAAATATCAATGTCAAAGGTATTTTTGTTATGATCGCAGATAGATTTAAGTTAAGTTGTTTAAAAAAAAAAGTTTTTAAATAAATTACGCGGAGTAAGTGACACCCCTGTGCGTCATTCATTACAATGGCACAGGAGTGACTGGTTGAATTGTGGCGATAATGCTTCCTGATTTATATATATCCACCCATGGTTTGAGCTTATATTCAGGGTTCGTACTGGTGCTTAAAAACCTTGAAAATGCTTGGATGTTAATGTTGTGTTTTCAAGGTTTGAAAAATGCTTGAATTTTGGGTGAAGTGCTTGTAAATGCTTGTAAATGTTCATCATATTTCTCAAGAGTGTCCGACTCAATAGGAAAATTATAAAATGGAAAAAAAAAAAATGTTTCCTTAAAAATGAAAGCTACACGCTTGATCTGTTGGCTTTGCACGAGCCCTTACATACCAGAGCCGTATATACGGCTCTGTGTCGCCTCCAATAGGACAGTGGTGCATTGGTACATCATGCTCGGAGGTTGTTGTTTTAATGAACATTGGATGGAAATTATTAATCCATTATTGGACTTGTTTGTACTTTGAAGTAGGGCTGGGTGATATATTGAATATACTCGATATATCGCGGGTTTGTCTCTGTACGATATAGAAAATGACTATCGTGAGTATTCGAGTATACGTTCTCACACAGTTGCTTTTAGCTGCGGGTATTAGACTACAGGCGTTTCTCACCCTTTCTTGTCGCTCCTTCTCACAGAGACATAAAACAAGCGCACCTTCTTACATACGTCACATACTGTCGCGCGTGCAACGTCATACGCCCTCGCGGAGCAGAGAGGTAGCGGCATGGGTAAAGTTAGCTGTGGGGCAAGCGTAGCGGTGCGAGTGGTGATACAAGAGAGGGTGTGAATATGGTAACAAATGGAGGAAGAATAATTAATTCCCAGGAAAAACAGCACAGTGTCCATCGTCTGGCGGTGGTTTGGCTTCAAGTGGGAAGATGTTGAACAGGCAACCGTAATATGTCAAGTATGCGGCAAAAGCGTTGCTACAAAAAGTAGCAGCACTACTACTTGTAGCATGATTTGAAAAGTGACTTGAAAAGTCACCCGCTAGAGAATGAAAAGTGCTTGAAACTACGCATGTAAACATCTCCAACAAAATGCACTGACCCAATTGAGCCTGGCGTCTTCCATTTCCAGATCAACACCGTATGAAAAAAATAGTCAACAACAGAAGGAGATAATGTCCGCAATAACCTACCACATAGGAAAGGACATACACTATTTGATTTATTATTATGCAGCTAATTTTTATTTTACAGTTATTGAAATATCTTGTGACATCATGGACAAAAGTGCACTTTATTTGTTTTAAACTATTGTAGTGGCGTTCTGTACAAAAAGTGCACTTTAATTTAGTGTTGTTTTGATATGTCACCTTAGTGACATCATGCACAAAAGTGCACTAATAGCTTGTTTTAAAATGTCTCTGACAATCTTGCACTTTCTGTTTTAAAATTACATGAATGTTTGTGCCACTGCTTAATAACTGTTTAATAAATACAGTTTTGGTAAATTGACTTAGTTGTGATTTCCCTCTCTGCATGAAAGTTTAAAATGAGCATCCTATCATCGATATTGTGTATCGTGACATTGCCTGAAAATAATGAGATATTAATAAAAGGCCATATCGCCCAGCCCTACTGTGAAGGTCATGTAATGTATGATTTGTAACCTTTTTCACAACGTAGAGCTGAGTTAATATGAATGATTTTGTAGTTTTTACACAACATGGTTGTATGCATTTCTTGCTCTATTATTTCCGTTGTCTACTTAACTTGTCTGGCTACCTCAGTGAAAGCAAAAAAAACAACTTTTGTCTTTTTGTTCATTTGTTATCATAGCCACCTAGATATAAGGCTAGATATGCTTAATGAAAGGTGACTGGGGTGTTGTGAAACAAACAACATTTTTTTCCTTTAATTTATTATCCTTATATTAATGTGGAACAGTTTTGTTAATAAATTAGTGAAATAGAAATTTTGAGGGTGCGTGTATTTATATTACGTTATGCAGTTTACATGCACAAATACGGTGTAAATCAATCCGTGCTGTTTGATGTCATTAAGTACTGTAAGTAAGAAAAACAACAAGAAATTTGAAAAACAACACAAATGGAGACACATTTGCAAACACCAATGACATTGAATAGCCTACAGAAACTCTGCTTCATTTTCTATGCCCCAATGAGTTAATGATAACTGCTGGTTCAATGTTAGGCTTAGGTTTTAGCAGATTTTCCGTAATTGTTTTACAGACAGCATTTGGTGACCTCAAACAACAAGGCTATGGATTGATTCACACTGGTTTTCGCCTTTTGAAGGGTACTGGAAAAACTAGAAAATTGATCTTGAACGTCCTTAAAAAGTGCTTGAATTTGGCCATGGAAAAGGTGTGCGAACCCTGTATATTCTTGTTTCCTTTTACTCCAAAGAAGGTTTGTTTTTTATACAAAACATTAATAAAACATTAAATTATCACAGACTGTGATGCCGCAGAAGCTCCGTCGTAAAAAATTACAAGTGCAGGAAATTATGTGGTCTTTGCGCATGCGTGGACGGATTCTGTCTTCCGGTACCGATCGTGTAGTGACAATGGATTAAAAGTGAAAAAGAAGTGTTGCGTCTACAAGCTAAGCATTCACCGCGTCAACGGATATCCTCCTTAACAAATCCAGAGTGCGTGCAATGCGTGCAGAATGTTATATTTGTTGCTTGTTTTAATAATGCAGGAACAGCAGCTTTCAGCAACGCAGGATCTTATTTTAGACACGCTCCTTGCTCGTAACACCACTACTACTTTTGTCTATACTTCCGATTCCGCGCTACCACGAAGACTTCTGGGTAATGTGGTTACACTGCAAGTACCAACACACTGAACACATCCAGAAGTAACCCAGCCTTTATCATTTCCATAAGTGCTGTGAATTTGGAGACACAGCCCAGAAAAACTTGTCCCTTGTTTGACAACACTTTGCCCTCCTGGTGAAATACGTAAACAAGTCGTGTTCAAAGTGTGGCAATTTGTGGGACACAGCTTTTGATGGACGAATGTGGCACATTGTAAATAATAAAATCAACACAAAAAAACTTAAAAATTTAGCAAAAATGCATAATGTAATGAGAAAAAGCTGAAATGTTGACCCAAATAATGAATAGACACAAAGCTTTGTCTTTAAATATATGTATCATGTTTGTCTACACATATATCATTTCATTACAAATAACAAGATGTTGTCAGCAACCTCCACTCTCTATTGTCTTTTGTAGTTTTCACCCAAAAATTCACTTGTCTGTCATAAAAAAATAAAAAGATTGGACAGCTTAAACTTCCCCCAAAGTCTCAAAAGTGCAATTTTGAAATAAGAAAAGAATTCCAAGTGAAAATGTAATTGTATTGCAATATTCCATCATTTATTGTTTCTTCAAGTGCAAAATAATAACAGTAACATTTCTAAGACACTTATTTTGTAAGCGTAGTCGGACAGAATGTAACGTACAGCAATTTTATTGTGAATGTTGGAGGTCTGCACTTAGTTTTTCACTGCTCCGTTTGGGGGATGAATTTGTAAACAAGAGTACCTTCTGAGTACAGCTTCATTCCTTTCTTCAGCGGTGATCTTATGAGACTCGGTTAGACATATAATCAATAATAAAAACAGATTCAGTCAGATGTTGCAAGATCATAATGTAGTGTAGTTAACTTTGAGAACAAAGACAATACATTTGTCTCCCAGTGTGTGCGGGAGCCAAAGTACGGCCTCAGCCACCGAGAGAGCCCAACCCAATTGCCCTGGCGAATCCTCCCCCTGAGGGAAGACAAAAAAATAAAATAAAATAAAAATAAAAAAGACCACAGACACGTTGACACACAAGGTCACTACTCCAGCAACTGGCCAACTTTGCTGCACAGCGTAATACAAAACCCAAAACCAGTGAAGTTGGCACGTTGTGTAAATCGCAAATAAAAACAAAATATAATGATTTGCAAATCCTTTTCAACTTTTATTCAGTTGAATACACTGCAAAGACAAGATATTTAATGTTCGAACTGAGAAACGTAATTTTGGCTGGACCAGACGGGCACCGACCCTGCCCAACAGAAAGCGAAACCCGTGTGCGCCACAAAAAAAAATAAAAAAAATACATAAAATAACAAAATACAACAAAAATAAAAACCTTACACCCTCAGCGAGGTGTCTGCCCGGGAATGGCAGGCCACGAGACCGCGGCCCCTGGAGCCCACGCCGGCCGAGAAGGCAATGAGGGACGCGCCGCACTCCCGAAACCCAACCCACCGTTGCATGTGATGTGGAAGTGTATAAGGTCCACAGAGTGTCTACTGTTTAGTTACAATTTGGAGGTCAGCCGTTACAGCCGACTCCCAGTCTGTATTGATGTGTGTACTGTAGCGTGAGGTAGATATGTATGCTTGTGGGGACTGATAAAATTGGGGGACATCAAGACCATGGTGGGAGCGTGTATGTATTTAGGAGCGTGTACCCATCTATGTGGGTAAGTACCAATGTGTGCGCGTATGTATGTATTAATGAGCAAATTGTGTGTCCCGAATGGGCTGAACATTTTGGTCTTAGCTTGATATTAATCTGTTTTGTAGGAGAAGATCGTACCTTAAGCTAGTCAGAGCTCTAGTAAAGTTGTTAGCCTGTTGTAGAGATCACTTTGTGTGATCAAAAAACGCTTAAAATCTGTCCAAACTCCAACAGCCTGATCTCCGTATAGCATTGGGTTGCTAAGCAACAGCTTTGCGCTAGCATCTTAGCTCCCAGCTAGCTGCACATGCACTTCGCTTACTATAGCAAGTCCGTGCTTCCCGTGGTGCAAAGTTCAAATCGAAAATGTTAGCAAGCTGTCCTGTAGCTGTGATCACATTCAGTGGTCAGGAAAGTTTTAAAATTACGTTTACTAGAAGAGATGGTGGTCTTCAATGTAAAGCGAAGATTTTGAGCACAGCAGGTGAAGCCACAGGAAAGAACACCAACTGCAATACCTCCAACTTGACAGGCAAAATGTATTACTTGTTGAAATATTTAACATTGAAAACTGAGATGATGATGTACTCATAACAAAATACCTCTCATAAGAGGCAGCACGGTGGACGAGGGGTTAGTGCGTCTGCCTCACAATACGAAGGTCCTGAGTAGTCCTGGGTTCAATCCCGGACTCGGGATCTTTCTGTGTGGAGTTTGCATGTTCTCCCCGTGACTGCGTGGGTTCCCTCCGGGTACTCCGGCTTCCTCCCACCTCCAAAGACATGCACCTGGGGATAGATTGATTGGCAACACTAAATTGGCCCTAGTGTGTGAATGTGAGTGTGAATGTTGTCTGTCTATCTGTGTTGGCCCTGCGATGAGGTGGCGACTTGTCCAGGGTGTACTCCGCCCTCCGCCCGATTGTAGCTGAGATAGGCTCCAGCGCCCCCCGCGACCCCGAAGGGAATAAGCGGTAGAAAATGGATGGATGGGATTAGGGATGTCCCGATCCAGGTTTTTGCACTTCCGATCCGATACCGATATTGTTTTTGCACTTCCGATCCGATACCGATACTGACCGATACCGATACTGGCCTATCCGAGCATGTATTAAAGTTTAAAGTTATTTAGCCTACTTAGTTGTCAGAATCATGTTGAAAAGGGTTTTAGTACTCTTGATAACAACTAGCCAGCTGAATTAGGGGAGTTTGAATAATACACAATGGTTGGTAACAAGAAACTGACCTGTTTATTCAAGGATAAACACAAAATAGACAAAATTATACATGACGAACAGAAATGGCATAATTGAAACTAGGGCTGGGCGATATGGCCTTTTTTTAATATTGCGATATTTTAAGGCCATATTGCGATAGACGATATATATCTCGATATTTTGCCTTAGCCTTGAATGAACACTTGATGCATATAATCACAGCAGTATGATGATTCTGTGTTTTGATCGATTGAATGAGACTTTTATTAGAAGGTTGCACAGTGAAGTACATATTCCGTACAATTGACCACTAAATGGTAACACCCCAATAAGTTTTTCAACTTGTTTAAGTCGGGGTCCACTTAAATTGATTCATGATACAGATATATACTATCAGATATATACTATCATCATAATACAGTCATCACACAAGATAATCACATTGAATTATTTACATTATTTATAATCCGGGGTGTGGAGGGGGGCGTCGGATGTAAGTGTCAAAAAGACAGCCAAAAGAGTTTGATATGAGAATAAATCTAAAGTTAAAATAAAGGGTAGAAATGCACCCATTTGCAGGAAATGTAGTCTTGATTTTCAAAATGTTCTTTCAAGGCTTGCATGTCTACATTAAAACATTCTTCTTCATACTGCATTAATAGATGCTACTTTTAAACTTTCATGCAGAGAAGGAAATCACAACTAAAAAAATCACTAATTTTTTCATACGGTGTTGATCTGGAAATTTTTGCCTCTGCATTTTGATGGTGTGGGCGTGTGGCACCGAATGGAGATAAGCGTCTCGACAGACGTCACAATATTTGAACAATGATGACGAAAACTGTTTTCTCTGTCGTGTCCGTGTGTCGAAAATTGTTATGCGCTTATTTTTTTATTTGATTTTGTGCGTGGCATAGATTTGCCGTGCGCAGAGGACGTTTGAGCAGGTGCGCACCTTGGCGGCTGCGCTAGCATCACAGCTAACGTTAGCCATGCTGCTACCTCTCTGCTGGGAGAGGACGTATACATATGTGACGTGTGACGTGTGTAAGAAGTTGCGCTTGCTGTCTGTTAAAGGAGACAGAAGAAGGAGTGAGAAGAGCCTGTAGTGCAATGCCAGCAGCTAAAAGCAACTGCGTGAGAATCCATAGACTTGTGGATGTGTTGAAGGTGTGCTGGAAAATGCGGAACAGAAATAGGGAGCAGCAGAAAAGTGGAATGTATTATTTAAATCTATGCGTTGGAAAACACGGACCGGAGTTTTTTTTTAAACTGGATCTGGATCGGCATTTTCCCATGCGTATCGGCAGCCTCACCTGCCGATACGCATTTTTTGGCAAATATCGGCGGCCGATCCGATCCAAATATCGGATCGGGACATCCCTAGATGGGATATATATATATATATATATATATATATATATATATATATATATATATATATATATATATATGTATATATATATATATATATATATATATATGATATTTATATATATATATTATACTAATATGTATATAAATGCATGTTTATATTTATAACTAATGATTATTTAGTTATGAATCAGACGTTTTTTGTTAACATATTAAAGGAGCTTAATAAAAATACAAGCATGTTTAACACATGTACCATTTTGTAATTGTATTCATGTTTGAAAAAAACTCAAACCATATCCATGACATATACATTTCTTTCTTTCATGAAGACAAGAATATAAGTTGGTGTATTACATGGTTCTGATGACTTGCATTGATTGGATCAGACAGGATTCACAGTAGTGCTGCTTATTTCCACATTTTCAAATTTACATTGTGGAGGAGAAAAAAAGTCCTCCTTTGTGTCATTTACCACATGAAAGTGGTTGGTTGTTGGCATCTTATTTGTCCAGCTTTCATATAAATTGTATACACTTTACAAGAAATACATTGACGGCAAACTCCGTAGCTTGCTAGCTTGTGCGCGGTAGCTTTCTGAGACTCTTATTTTGTTAGCGCATGCAGGATAGAGCAGCACTTTTATTGTGAAGACAGGAACTGTGCGGTTGGCCTTTAGAGTTTTGACATCAGATGCGCTGCGAGAGTCTGTTGAAATAAAAAGTGTTTCTTACCTTCCTGTCAGTGTTTTTTTTCAAATACTGAACTCGCTGAAGCCAGCGTCATCTCACAAGATCCTCGGGTGTCGCGAATGTCAATCAAGTGACGAAAGTGACGTCATAGTGAAGATTGATAATCGCTAATTTTTAGGACTATTTTTGAAATGCCTGGCCCGCTATCGACCGGTAGCTCGCTATCGACCGGTAGCTCGCGATCGACGTAATGTGCACCCCCGGTCTAGAAACATAAATGTGTGCCCACCACCTGAGGCAGACAGAGAAGGCATTATTTGGAGTATAAAGAAAAGTGTTTATGGTCTTACTGATGTCGAGATGGGATTTGATTAGATTTTTCAGATTCCGATTCCATTTTCGATTCTGCTTAACAATTTGGTTCTTTATCAATTCTCTTATCGATTCTAACTAGAAAAAAGGAGAACAAAGTCGACAGGACTCCCCTTTGCTGGGGGACCCCCAAAAAATTTTTTTTCTAAAAATAACTATAAAAAACAAACAATCATAATAGTGATAATGATAATAATAATAATAATATTTGAATAATAATTGTTGAAGTAAAGAATCAGGTCTGTAGTTTTCGGTTCGGTACGTACCTCGGTTTAGAGGTCACGGTTCGGTTAATTTTCGGTACAGTAAGAAAACAACAAAATATAAATTTTTTTGGTTATTTATTTACCAAATTTGTAAACAATGGCTTTATCCTTTTAACATTGGGAACACTATAATAATTTTGCCCACGTTAATCAACATTAAACTGCCTCAAGTTGTTGCTCAGATTAAATAAAATGACAAAACTTTTCTTCTACATATTAAAAGTGCAACATTAAACATGTTCAAGTCAACTCATCATGCTTAATTTATTACAGCATTTGGGAAGCCTGTAGTTGATTTATTATGTAAATGTTAGATTTTTATCAACATGTGATAGCAGGGACCCTGCCATTCAAAACTAGGCTGCTGCATTACTAATGATTAATGTAACTATAGCTGAAAAAATGGTACAATAGCAATAGGAGAGACTATTCATCCCTGAACACCATGGAATTCATGTAGGCTTAATGATGCAGTTACATTATTATATCAACTATCAGAGACAGAAACTCTTCATTGAACATAATGTCCTTTTTTGCTGCTTCAACACAGCTCAATCAACACAGAAAAAGGTAAAGTAAAATAACAGACAAACAGGGCTTTGCTGTCCGTAACACACACACACACACACACACACACACACACACACACACGCACGCACACACACACACACACACACACCGCAAAATGAGCTAACGTTACGCTAAAAGCGAATTAGCCTTCACCTCAAGCCAGGACTTATATTATATTATATTTCTAGAAGGTCAACGGGCTCATATTGATGTTACTAATTGTTGACTGGGAGGTGTTTATTATAATTTGGGGAGAGTCCGCTGCCTGATGCTTACCTGCTAAACGCTTAGCACTGATTACATGAGCTCTTAATACGCACTGCTGATTGGCTGTTACCGCTCTGTTTGTAACCAAACAGATGGTTGTGTGGGTGGGACAATGCTGGATGCAGTGTAGAGTACTGACGGAAGCGGAGGCGGCTACTTAATATGTTTTTGTGGAAACTCGTTCGGTACACCTCCGAACCGAACCGAACCGAAACCCCCGTACCGAAACGGTTCAATACAAGTACATGTATCGTTACACCCCTAGTAGTTTGTGAATTTCGGTTTGTCTGTAGTCTTTCAAATCGGTACGATTTTTGCTATTTTCATTTTGTTTAGGAATTTGCCTGTTTGAAATGATAGGTTGCTAATATATGTTAAAGGTTCTGAAATCTCTTCAATAACCTTCATTATCGTTTCCATATCAATTCCGTTAAAATCACTTGGATTTACATTTTTTCACAAAATTGAAAATGTTCTTTTTTTTCACACCCTTGAGGAACATCGAGTTGGGCTTTCTGTCTGTAGTGTCATTCAGGTCTTCAACTGACCCGGGATCTGGAATCTTTCCTTACAGATTTGGTACAATATTTACAAAGTACTTATTGAAGCTTTCAACTTCTTTGTTCATATTATCATTTTGCACATTTCTGTCTGAGAAGTATTTAAGGTAATCCTTCTTACCACCATTTTTAGTAATGCTATTAAGAATGCCCCATGTTGCTCTCATGTTGTTTTTGTTCTGGTCTAATAATTGACTGTATAATTATTTCCTACATGGTTGTAGTATCCCAGTTAACTTGTCCTTGTCCTAGTACGTTTTGTACTTGTTTTTTTGCCTCTGCAGATTTTTGTGTAGTAAATGTTCTATATAATGTATTCTTCTTGTTTCTTGGTCCTTTTGTCATCCATGGTTTATTGTTTTTACTAAATTGTTTCAATGTACAATGTTTGACATAAAACATCATCAAAGTGTTGAAAAATATTACCATATGCATCATTCATCCACCCATCCATCTTCTTCCGCTTATCCGAGGTCGGGTCGTGGGGCCAGCAGCCTAAGCAGAGAAACCCAGACTTCCCTCTCCCCAGCCATTTCGTCCAGCCCCTCCCAGGGGATTCCGAGGCTGAGAAACATAGTCTTCCCAAGGTGTCCTGGGTCTTCCCCATGGCCTCCTACCGGTTGGACGTGCCCTAAAAACCTCTCCAGGGACATGGTCGAATGCCTTCTCCAAGTCCACAAAGCACATAAGCACATGTAGACTGGTTGGGCAAACTCCCATGCACCTTCAAGGACCGTGCCGAGAGTATAGAGCTGGTCCATAGTTCCACGACCAGGACAAAAACCACACTGTTACTCCTGAATCCAAGGTTCGACTATCCGGCGTAGTCTCCAGGAGGTGGGAACTGAAACTCTCTCTGACAGGAGACTCTGCTAGACGTTCCCAGCATACCCTCACAATGGGTTTGGGCCAGCCAGATCTGTCCGGCATCCTACCCCACCATCGCAGCCAACTCACCACATGGTGGTGATCGGTAGAAAGCTCCACCCCTCTCTTCACCCGAGTGTCCAAAACATGAGGCCACAAATCCGATGACACAACTACAAAGTGTATCATGGAACTGCTGCCAGGGGCGTCCTGGTGCCAAGTGCACATATAGACACCCTTATGTTTGAACATGGTGTTCGTTATGGACAATCTGTGACGGGCACAAAAGTCCAATAACAAAACACCGCTCAGGTTCAGATCCGGGCAGCCATTCTTCCCAATCACGCCTCTCCAGGTTTCACTGTCGCTGCCAACATGAGCATTGAAGTCCCCCAGTAGAACGAGGGAATCACCCGGGGGAGCACTCTCAAGTACTCCCTCGAGTGAATCCAAAAAGGGTGGGTACTCTGAGCTGCGGTTTGGCGCGTAAGCGCAAACCACAGTCAGGACCCGTTCCCCCACCCGAAGGCGGAGGGAAGCTACCCTCTCGTCCACCGGGTTGAACTCCAACGTGCAGGCTCTGAGCCGGGGGGAAACAAGAATTGCCACCCCAGCGCCGTCGCCTCTCACTGCCGGCAACGCCAGAGTGGAAGAGAGTCCAGCCCCTCTCGAGAGAACTGGTTCCAGAGCCCTTGCTGTGCGTCGAAGTGAGTCCGACTATATCTAGCCAGAACTTCTCCAGCTCGCGCACTAGCTCAGGCCCCTTCCCCCCCAGCGAGGTGACGTGGGGGGAAGGGGCCTGGCTCCAGAGGGGGGCCCCAGTGATCCGCGTCCGGGCGAGGGAAATCTGAGTCTGTGAGTGACTGCTCGCTGTTGCAAAAAAACAACAACTATTATCTTTCTATCTGTGTGCTTCTAATTTATTTTACAGCTTTCTTTATTCCTTCCCAAACATATTTAGTAAGTAGTCTTATCTAATTTGCAAACCACCCGCTTTCTGTCTCACCGCCCCTCTCTCAGCTAGCTAGCTGCTAAGCTAACGAAACTTAGTGTGACGGTCTGAAGGAATCTGCTCCCACACATTGCGACCAGACAGCAAGAACTCGACTCGGTGAAAGAAACAACGCGAGTATGGCTCCCTGCTCTTCGTGCACTGTTCTCATGGATAGGTTGGCCCGACTAGAGGACCGTGTCCGCCAGCTAGAGCAGAGTAATTTCGTAACTTTAGACGTGCGGACACATCTGCTAGCGTTAGCTGCAGCGAGCTGACTAGCCCATTTGTAGCAGCCCTAAGCGGCCTACAAGCAACGGTGAACCGGTTAAGACGCATAATAGATTTAGCCCTTTAGCTAGTCCTAGACCCCAGTCTACCGGGCACCACACCTTAGTCATAGGGGACTCCATCACCCGAAACATACAGTCGTGCTGGAAAGTTTACATACACTTGTAAAGAACATAATGTCATGACTGTCTTGAGCAGGGGTGCTCATTACGTCGATCGCGAGCTACCGGTCGATCTCGGAGGGTGTGTCAGTCGATCACCAGCCAGGTATTAAAAAAATAGTCCTAAAAATGAGCGATCATAAATCTTCACTATGACGTCACTTTCGTCACTTGATTGACATTCACGGCACCCGAGGGTCTTCTGAGATGACGCTGGCTGCTGCCAGCTCATTAAAATTACTGACTGGAAGGCGAGAAACACTTGATTTCAACAGACTCTGGCGCCGTACCTGTCGTCAAAACTCCAAAGACCGACTGCACAGTTGCACAGTTGCGCTAACAAAATAAGAGTCTCAGAAAGCTGCCGTGCACAAGCTAGCAAGCTACGGAGTTTGCCGACAATGTATTTCTTGTTATAAATAAAGTTGATTTGATTTGATTTGATTTGTAAAGTGTATACAAAGGAGTACGGAAGCTGGACAAATAAGATGCCAAAAACCAACCACTTTCATGTGGTATTGGACAGAAAGGAGGACTTTTTTTCTCCTCCATTCGAAAATGCGGACATTATCAGCACCACTGTCTGATTCCAATCAATGCAAGTCATCAGAATCAGGTAATACACCAACTTGTTTTTTTTGTCTTCATGAAAGAAAGGAATCTATATGTGTTAAACATGCTTGTATTATCTTTAAACACCTTTAACTTATTAACAATATTAACTATATGTGTTAAACATGCTTGTATTATCTTTAAACACCTTTAACTTGTTAACAATAGTAACTATATGTGTTAAACATGCTTGTATTATCTTTAAACACCTTTAACTTATTAACAATATTAACTATGTGTTAAACATGCTTGTATTATCTTTAAACACCTTTAACTTATTAACAATATTAACTATAGGTGTTAAACATGCTTGTATTATCTTTAAACACCTTTAACTTGTTAACAATATTAACTATATGTGTTAAACATGCTTGTATTATCTTTAAACACCTTTAAGTTGTTAACAATATTAACTATATGTATTAAACATTCTTGTATTATCATTAAACACATTTAATTTTTTAACAATATTAACTATGTGTTAAACATGCTTGTATTATCATTAAACACCTTTAACTTGTTAACAATATTAACTATGTGTTAAACATGCTTGCATTATCTTTAAACACCTTTAACTTGTTAACAAGATTAACTATATGTATTAAACATACTTGTATTATCATTAAACATCTTTAATTTTTTAACAATATTAACTATATGTGTTAAACATGCTTGCATTATCATTAAACACCTTTAACTTGTTAACAAAAACATATTAAATAAGTAAATATAAATTATATGTATGAATGAGGTAGATCCCCACGACTTGATCAATTGAAAAGTAGCTCGCCTGCAGAAAAAGTGTGAGCACCCCTGGTCTTGAGTTTCCAATAATTTCTATAACTGTTATTTTTTTGTGATAGAGTGATTGGAGCACATTCTTGTTGGTCACAAAGACATTCATGAAGATTGGTTATTTTATGAATTTATTATGGGTCTGCTGAAAATGTGACCAAATCTGCTGTGTCAAAAGTATACATACAGCAAAGTTAATATTTGGTTACATATCCCTTGGCAAGTTTCACTGCTATAAGGCGCTTTTGGTAGCCATCCACAAGCTTCTGGTTGAATTTTGACAAAATTGGTGCAGTTCAGCTAAATTTGTTGGTTTTCTGACATGGACTTGTTTCTTCAGCATTTTCCACACGTTTAAGTCAGGACTTTGGGAAGGCCATTCTAAAATCTTAATTCCAGCCTGATTTAGCCATTCTTTTACCACTTTTGACATGTGTTTGGGGTCATTGTCCTGTTGGAACATCCAACTGCGCCCAAGATCCAACCTCCGGGCTGATGAATTGTTGTCCTGAAGAATTTGGAGGTAATCCTTCTTTTGCATTGTCCCATTTACTCTGTGTAAAGCACCATTTCATTGGCAGCAAAACAGGCCCAGAGCATAATACTACCACCACCATGCTTGACGGTAGGAATGGTGTTCCTGGGATTAAAGACCTCACCTTTCGTCCTCCAAACATATTGCTGGGTATTGTGGCCAAACAGCTCAATTTTTGTTTCATCTGACCACAGAACTTTCCTCCAGAAGGTCTTATATTTGTCTATGTGATGCCAGATGAAACAAAAATGTTGCTGTTTTTGTCCACAATACCCAGCAATATGTTTGGAGGAGAAAAAGTGAAGCTTTTAATCCCAGGAACATCATGCCTATCGTCAAGCATTGCAACAGCGTGGCTTCGTGATAAAAGAGTGCGGGTACTAGACTGGCCTGCCTGTAGTCCAGACCTGTTTCCCATTAAAAATGTGTGGCGCATTATGAAGCGTCAAATACCACAACAGAGACCCCGGACTGTTGAACAACTTAAGCTGTACATCAAGCAAGAATGGGAAAGAATTCCACCTGAAAAGCTTAAAAAATTGGTCTCCTCAGTTCCCAAACGTATACTGAGTATTGTTCAAAGGAATGGTGATGTAACACAGTAGTAAAAATGCCCCTGTGCCAACTTTTTTGCAGTGTGTTGCTGCCATTAATGTCTAAGTTAATGATTATTTGCAAAAAAAAATGTTGTTTCTCCGTTCCAACATTAAATATCTTGTCTTTGCAGAGTATTCAATTGAATATGAATATGAATATGCAAATCATTGTATTCTTTTTTTTTAAATTTACGATTTACACAACGTGCCAATTTCACTGGTTTTGGTTTTTGTAGAAACATAGATTACTGGTTAAGTCACACTTGACTAACTACAGTAGAGCAAGCTCGGACACAGGCAATTACAGTGTCTGTTAAGGAGGAGTCAGTTAAGCTAGAACAAACCAGCGCCAGGCTGGAAAATTCCTGTACACATAGCATTTCTCCTAGAATAATACACAACTCACATAATGTGTTTTCTGTCGTGACTGTGCCAGAGGTGAACATGCATTCTACTGAGGTGGCAAATTATGACAAGTTCAATCAGCACCAAGCAAACAATCTGAAGATCCCCATCATATCAGTTCCTAGATTTGATCCAAATTATTTAAGGCGCACTACACAAAATAAATGTAACGGTATTAATATCACTGCTACGGATAACATTAATAAAAAATCCTCAAAACAGCCCACTACCTATTATATGGGCTTTTTAAACATTAGATCATTGTCTCCCAAAACATTATTAGTTAATGAGGTCATTAGAGTCAACAATCTTAACGTCATTGGTCTCAGGGAAACCTGGCTAAAACCAGATTATATTTTCCCGCTTAACGAGGCATCTCCTCCTAACTATACAAATGCACATATTGCCCGTCCCCTTAAAAGGGGTGGAGGGGTCTCACTAATATACAATGAAAACCTTAACCTTACCCCTAACCTAAGTAATGAATATAAATCATTGGAGGTGCTTACTACGAGGTCTGTCACATTGCTACCTCTCTACCTGGCTGTTATCTACCACCCCCCCCCCCCCCCCCCCCCGACGCCCTATTCGGAAAAATTCTGTACATTTTCAGAGTTTGTCGCTGATCTAGTGACGCAAGCAGATAATATACTTATAATGTGGGGATTTTAATATCCATATGAATACCCCATCAGACCTTCCGTGCGTGGCGCTCCAGACTATAATTGATAGCTGTGGTCTTACACAAATAATAAATGAACCCACGCATCGCAACCTTAATAAAATAGATCTAGTCCTTGTCCGGGGTGTCACCACCTCCAAAGTTATGATACTCCTGTACACTAAAGTAATGTCCGATCATTACCTTATAAAATTCGAAGTTCTGATTCATTGTCAACAAGCTACTAATAACCACTGCTTTAGCAGCCGCAACATTAATGCTGTCACAACTATGACTCTTGCTGGCCTCCTGCGACGTGTAAATGGGACAAAACAAACAACATGTTTACTTGACCCACTTTCTGGGAAACTTATCAAGGAGCTATTTGTAATATTAGGACCATCAGTGCTAAATACTATTAACTTATCACTTTCCTCTGGCACTGTTCCCCTAGCCTTCAAAAAAGCGGTTATTCATCCTCTGTTTAAAAGACCTAACCTCGATCCTGACTTCATGGTAAACTACCGCCGGTGTCCCACCTTCCCTGTATCTTGAAAATCCTTGAAAAAATTGTTGCACAGCAGCTAAATGAACATCTGTGAACTGTTTCAGTCCGGTTTCAGGGCAAATCAGTTTACGGAGACAGCCCTCGCAAAAATGACTAATGATATGTTGCTAACTATGGAGGCTGATGCGTCATCCATGTTGCTGCTACTTGATCTTAGCGCTCGGCACCTATTTAATAAAACCACCTTAACATTTGACAACCAAACAATTACACAAAGTGACTTGGTAAAGAATCTTGGTATTATCTTCGACCCAAATCTCTCATTTCAGTCACACATTAAGAGTGTTACTAAAACAGCCTTCTTTCATCTCCGTAATATCGCTAAAATGTGTTCCATTTTGTCCACCACCAACGCTGAGATCATTATTCATGTGTTCGTTTCGCCTCGTCTTGATTACTGTAACATATTATTTTCGGGTCTCCCTAAGTCTAGCATTAAAAGATTACAGTTGGTACAAAATGTGGCTGCTAGACTTTTGACAAGAACCAGAATGTTTGATCATATTATGCCTATACTGGCTCACCTGCACTGGCTTCCTGTGCACTTAAGATGTGACTTTAAAGTTTTACTACTTATGTATAAAATACTAAAGGGTCTAGCTCCATCCTATCTTGCTGATTGTATTGTTCCATATGTCCTGGTCAGAAATCTGTGTTCTAAGAACTCTGGCTTATAGTGATTCCCAGAGCCCAAAAAAAGTCTGTGGGCTATAGAGCATTTTCTGTTCATGCTCCAGTACTTTGGAATGCCCTATCGGTAACAGTTAGAGATGCTACCTCAGTAGAAGCATTTAAGTCCCATCTTAAAAGTCATTTGTATGCTCTAGCCTTTAAATAGACCCCCTTTTATACCAGTTTATCTGCCGTCTCTTTTCTGCTCTGACCCCTCTCCTGCGTGGAGAGGTTATCAGGTGACCACAGATGACCTGCTTGCTGTTCAAAGTCGGGACCCGGGGTGGACCACTCCTCTGTGCATCAGTTGGTGACGCCTCTGCGCTGCTGACTTGTCTCCATTCAAGATAATCCATACTTGCCATCCCTCCCGAATTTTCCGGGAGACTCCCGAAATTCAGCGCCTCTCCCGAAAACCTCCCGGGACAAATATTCTCCCGAAAATCTCCCGATTTTCAGCCAGCGCTGGTGGCCACGCCCCCTCCAGCTCCATGCGGACCTGAGTCCTGCCCAGTCACGTTATAACATCTACGGCTTTTAGAGAGTGCACAACTGCGCACACAACAAGGAGACGAAGTAGAAGAACGAGGAAGATACAGCCATGGCGACGCTGACGACAAGTAAGATGAAGAAATACGCTTGTAAGTTCCAAGCCGCAGCTGCGATTGGACCTGGATAGCCTCCGGGAAGAAGTAGTGGAGTACCAAGTGCTTGGCAGTGAAGATCTTCCTCAGGAAGCAAGGATTGACCGGATTTGGGCCATGCTAGGGAGAGATGGAAGATTCCAGACTCTAGTGCGTTTGATGAAAGCACTTTTGTGCGTGCCATACAGCAATGCATCATCAGAGAGGGTGTTCAGCATGGTTAGAAAAATAGTGACAGAGAATAGAACAAGGATGGACAATTCAACCCTGTGAATAAATCCATTTTCTACCGCTTATTCCCTTTTGGGGTCGCGGGGGGCGCTGGAGCCCATCTCAGCTACAATCGGGCGGAAGGCGGGGTACACCCTGGACAAGTCGCCACCTCATCGCAGGGCCTGTGTAAATAAATGAACACTGAAATTCAAGTATTTATTTTATTTATATATATATATATATATATGTCTTAATAAGGTTATCCAGAAAATAGTGCTCGATACCGTAGTAGAGCGCAATATATGTATGTGTGGGAAAAAAAATCACAAGACTACTTCATCTCTACAGGCCTGTTTCATGAGGGGTTCCCTCAATCATCAGGAGATTCTGATGATTGAGGGAACCCCTCATGAAACAGGCCTGTAGAGATGAAGTAGCCTTGTGATTTTTTTCCCCACACATACATATATATATATATATATCATATATCAATCATCAGGAGAAATCTCCTGATGATTGAGGGAACCCCTCATGAAACAGGCCTGTAGAGATGAAGTAGTCTTGTGATTTTTTCCCACACATACATATATATGTATGTATATATATATATATATATATATATATATATATATATATATATATATATATATATATATATATATATATATATATATATATAATTCACTGAAAGTCAAGTAATTATTATATATATATACATACATATATATATTGTGGAGCATCACAATACCTCCGAACAGGTGAGACTGGGCAGAGGGCCAGCCATCACAGTGAAAGCATGCACCAGAGGGTCAAACTACGCCACTCTTTAGGTGTGGTAATTGAAGGCAAGTACATCCCTAATTTTATCCTCAATCAGGCTGATGTGTGGCCACCTGCCCCAAGGCAGCTGTGTCAGGTTGGTAATCACTGTGTTTGAGTTAAATAGCACCTCAGTGTTTGACTCATTGTGTGGCTGGCTCCCTGCTGGGAAAGGTCTGCTTCCATCGGGCGGTAAGTGTGTTGCTCCACTGAAATATAGTTTGTAAATTAGTCTGCTAAATGTGTAAGATGTTTGATTCATTGAATGCTGTGATTTATTGAACTTTGCACTGATCAGAGGTTTCTCTGCTATATGTTCCAGGCAATTTAGGAGACATGATCAAGACATGGAAAAAGTGACAATTTGTTTGTTTCAATGGAAGCCCCAATTCGGGAGAACTTTACGTTAACCTTTTATTTAGAAAACTGACTGAATAAAACAACGCTGCGGCGTTTGAACTTTAAACAGAACTGTCTCTGGGAGGTTGGTTTGGGACCGCACATCACAATATATATATATATATATATATATATATGTATGTATGTATGTATGTATGTATATACAGGTAAAAGCCAGTAAATTAGAATATTTTGAAAAACTTGATTTATTTCAGTAATTGCATTCAAAAGGTGTAACTTGTACATTATATTTATTCATTGCACACAGACTGATGCATTTAAATGTTTATTTCATTTAATTTTGATGATTTGAAGTGGCAACAAATGAAAATCCAAAATTCCGTGTGTCACAAAATTAGAATATTACTTAAGGCTAATACAAAAAAGGGATTTTTAGAAATGTTGGCCAACTGAAAAGTATGAAAATGAAAAATATGAGCATGTACAATACTCAATACTTGGTTGGAGCTCCTTTTGCCTCAATTACTGCGTTAATGCGGCGTGGCATGGAGTCGATGAGTTTCTGGCACTGCTCAGGTGTTATGAGAGCCCAGGTTGCTCTGATAGTGGCCTTCAACTCTTCTGCGTTTTTGGGTCTGGCATTCTGCATCTTCCTTTTCACAATACCCCACAGATTTTCTATGGGGCTAAGGTCAGGGGAGTTGGCGGGCCAATTTAGAACAGAAATACCATGGTCCGTAAACCAGGCACGGGTAGATTTTGCGCTGTGTGCAGGCGCCAAGTCCTGTTGGAACTTGAAATCTCCATCTCCATAGAGCAGGTCAGCAGCAGGAAGCATGAAGTGCTCTAAAACTTGCTGGTAGACGGCTGCGTTGACCCTGGATCTCAGGAAACAGAGTGGACCGACACCAGCTGGACTGCTGCTGAGTGGTCCAAAGTCATGTTTTCTGACGAAAGCAAATTTTGCATTTCCTTTGGAAATCGAGGTCCCAGAGTCTGGAGTAAGACAGGAGAGGCACAGGATCCACGTTGCCTGAAGTCTAGTGTAAAGTTTCCACCATCAGTGATGGTTTGGGGTGCCATGTCATCTGCTGGTGTCGGTCCACTCTGTTTCCTGAGATCCAGGGTCAACGCAGCCGTCTACCAGCAAGTTTTAGAGCACTTCATGCTTCCTGCTGCTGACCTGCTCTATGGAGATGGAGATTTCAAGTTCCAACAGGACTTGGCGCCTGCACACAGCGCAAAATCTACCCGTGCCTGGTTTACGGACCATGGTATTTCTGTTCTAAATTGGCCCGCCAACTCCCCTGACCTTAGCCCCATAGAAAATCTGTGGGGTATTGTGAAAAGGAAGATGCAGAATGCCAGACCCAAAAACGCAGAAGAGTTGAAGGCCACTATCAGAGCAACCTGGGCTCTCATAACACCTGAGCAGTGCCAGAAACTCATCGACTCCATGCCACGCCGCATTAACGCAGTAATTGAGGCAAAAGGAGCTCCAACCAAGTATTGAGTATTGTACATGCTCATATTTTTCATTTTCATACTTTTCAGTTGGCCAACATCTCTAAAAATCCCTTTTTTGTATTAGCCTTAAGTAATATTCTAATTTTGTGACACACGGAATTTTGGATTTTCATTTGTTGCCACTTCAAATCATCAAAATTAAATGAAATAAACATTTAAATGCATCAGTCTGTGTGCAATGAATAAATATAATGTACAAGTTACACCTTTTGAATGCAATTACTGAAATAAATCAAGTTTTTCAAAATATTCTAATTTACTGGCTTTTACCTGTGTGTGTGTGTGTGTGTGTGTGTGTGTGTGTGTGTGTGTGTGTGTGTGTGTGTGTGTATATATATATATATATATATATATATATATATATATATATATATATTAGAGATGCGCGGATAGGCAATTATTTCATCCGCAACCGCATCACAAAAGTCGTCAACCATCCGCATCCACCCGAACCAACATTTTATCAAAACCACACCCGCCCGCCATCCGCCAGTTGTTATATATCTAATATAGACGATGCAAGCATATTAGTGAGGTTATAAAGCTTTTGCCTGTTAAAGAAAGGAGACTGATCCAATGGAGCAGAGACTGCGTGCCACGCATTAATATATCTTGGCCACGCATTAGTGGCTAAGATATATTAATGCGTGATAATATTGTTTATAATTATTATAATATTATTGTCATTTCCATTAAGAAAGTGTTGACTATTGTTGCCAATGCCCTCAGATCAGGAGTGCGTTCCTCACACTTTGTGTGCGCAGTTCCAGCAAGCAGAACGAGGCTTTTAAGAAGTTAAAACAATGTTTTAGAAAGACTAGGCCTATATTTTCGTTAGGTAAAAAAAATGTTCTGAATTTATTTCAATGAATATTAACTTGTTAACGTTATAATGCTCAAATAGGGACGAAGGCGGGGTGCACAGTGAAACAGTGAACAATTTCGCGACAAAGATGAACCTTTATTGATTGATCTGCAGCCATGACAAAATATCAGACAATCTCCATTGTCAACGACAGGCAAGAAAATAAAGATAAACACATAGCCTATGTTGTAGGCATAGGCATAGGCTCATACGTTTTTAAGTTGAAATAAAAAAATAAAAAATGTGCCTCATAAGCCTTAGGCTGTCAATCACGCGCACAAACTTATATTATACAATAACATATGTATGTCATCTCTATTTAAACAAAAATAAATTAAATAAATAATAATAACAAATTACCTGCAACTTATTGGCCAAGGCAAATAGCTGAAGGGAGGAAATCAAACCCATCAGACTGCACTTTATCATCAAACTTGAATTATAATGAAAATAGACGGTCGCGACAAACAAAGCAGGCTAAATAGCCTTACATTGTCGCCAATCGGAGATGCGCTTCACTTGAAAGCGAGGCCAAATAATTATTCACACATATTAGTATATCTCGAATAGAAAAAAACCACAATAAACAACGCAATTGCCTTAATTCCTTTGCATTGTAGTGCGCCCAAACAACACGTAACCATCAAAATTATTTAGCTGACCGAACTCAATATAGGTTGGACATGGGCTTATTTGGTATAGCCTATAGGTAACGTAGACTAATTCGTTTAACATATCCAACCGTATGTCTACTTACTTTTTTTTTTGTTAGCACTATGCAGGAATAAAATGGCATCTACAATGCCAGGATTCATGCGAGAGCGCCTAGCCTCTAAAATGCGCCCTGCTGCGCTGAAGGAGCGCTCACTTGCGGCACTTGTTGCTGGGACGCATAGGATTCTCTTGGCAAGGTGTTGTAGTCGTGGGAATGATTGTCCTTGTTTCCTTGTTTCCCCCAGTGAAACAGTGAACAATTTCGCGACAAAGATGAACCTTTATTGATTGATCTGCAGCCATGACAAAATATCAGACAATCTCCATTGTCAACGACAGGCAAGAAAATAAAGATAAACACATAGCCTATGTTGTAGGCATAGGCATAGGCTCATACGTTTTTAAGTTGAAATAAAAAAAAATGTGCCTCATAAGCCTTAGGCTGTCAATCACGCGCACAAACTTATATTATACAATAACATATGTATGTCATCTCTATTTAAACAAAAATAAATTAAATTAATAATAACAAATTACCTGCAACTTATTGGCCAAGGCAAATAGCTGAAGGGAGGAAATCAAACCCATCAGACTGCACTTTATCATCAAACTTGAATTATAATGAAAATAGACGCTCGCGACAAACAAAGCAGGCTAAATAGCCTTACATTGTCGCCAATCGGAGATGCGCTTCACTTGAAAGCGAGGCCAAATAATTATTCACACATATTAGTATATCTCGAATAGAAAAAAACCACAATAAACAACGCAATTGCCTTAATTCTTTTGCATTGTAGTGCGCCCAAACAACACGTAACCATCAAAATTATTTAGCTGACCGAACTCAATATAGGTTAGACATGGGCTTATTTGGTATAGCCTATAGGTAACGTAGACTAATTCGTTTAACATATCCAACCGTATGTCTACTTACTTTTTTTTTTGTTAGCACTATGCAGGAATAAAATGGCATCTACAGTGCCAGGATTCATGCGAGAGCGCCTGGCCTCTAAAATGCGCCCTGCTGCGCTGAAGGAGCGCTCACTTGCGGCACTTGTTGCTGGGACGCATAGGATTCTCTTGGCAAGGTGTTGTAGTCGTGGGAATGATTGTCCTTGTTTCCCCCAAAAGGAAAGTAGATTTTCCTCTGCTGATCCGTCGAGATGGAAGTTTGTAGAGGAATAATCCTCTACTTCATCAACAAGCACAGGTGTATCCTCCTCCCATTCTGTGAAGTCAATCCTTTTCTTTTTCGGTGATGCACCATCAGCTCCACCTAAAGGACCGATAAAATCTATACGTTTTTCGTATGTGGGTAACAACATTTAACTATGTATTTATATTTCCGAATTGATTCAACTGCCAACCGCCCGAATCTATTTACAATCTATTTTTTTCGTCATTTCACCCGCCCGACCCGCGGATTATCCGCGGACTCCACGGTTGTGTCCGCAAACCGCGCATCTCTAATATATATGTATATATATATATATATGAAATATTTGGTGAATTCTAGCTGTAAATATACACCTCCCCTCTTAACCACGCCCCCCGACCCCAACCACGCCCCCGCCCCACTACTGACCACGCCCCCCACCTCCCGAAATCGTATGAGATAATCCCTTGCTGGCCCCACTATGGACTGGACTCTCACCTCTCACATTATTAACTAGATCCACTCGACATCCATTGCACCGGTGGCCCGGGGGGGCGGTCCCCACATCTGCTGTCCTCTCCGAGGTTTCTCATTGTGCACATTGGGTTTTTTCATGCCCTGATGTAGGATGTCGTTGTGGCTTGTGCAGCCCTTTGAGACACTTGTGATTAAGGGCTATATAAATAAACTTTTTTTCTTTTTCATTGAGGTCTTCAAGCTGCTCTTTGTCTGATCCATATATATATATATATATTAGGGGTGAAACGATACGTGTATTTGTATCAAACCGTTTCGGTTCGGTGCGGACGTGTACCGAATGACTTTCCACACGGACATATTAAGTAGCGTACTGCACGTTGTGTAAACAATACTCAAAATGACATTTGAGGCATTTAAGAAACTCCGCCCGGACAGCTCCGCAAAAGAGGACGTATGGTCAGTCTATCGTAGCCCGTTAGCTGCTAGCAAAAGAGGACATGTCCGGTGAAACCGATCGCTGCTAGCATGACCGGGCTAGGATAGACTGACCATACGTCCTCTTTTCACCAGACATGTGGGGCTGTCAGGGCGGTATTTCTTAAATGCTTCAAATGTCCGGCATTTTCAGTTATGGTTGCGTGTATTAACAATGTACGTTCAGGGTTAAGAAGGGGTTAAAAACAAAACAAATTGTGCGCGCAGCAGCATTCGTGAGGGAGGGGCAGAGACAGAGAGAGCGAGAGCGAGAGAGTTTTGATTGATTGACACTTTTATTACAAACCCCGTTTCCATATGAGTTGGGAAATTGTGTTAGATGTAAATATAAACGGAATACAATGATTTGCAAATCATTTTCAACCCATATTCAGTTGAATATGCCACAAAGACAACATATTGTGTTATGTTACATCAACGTGGCTTCATAGTAAAAGAGTGCGGGTACTAGACTGGCCTGCCTGTAGTCCAGACCTGTCTCCCATTTAAAAATGTGTGGCGCATTATGAAACCTAAAATACCACAACGGAGACCCCCGGACTGTTGAACAACTTAAGCTGTACATCAAGCAAGAATGGGAAAGAATTCCACCTGAGAAGCTTAAAAAATGTGTCTCCTCAGTTCCCAAACGTTTACTGAGTGTTGTTAAAAGGAAAGGCCATGTAACACAGTGGTGAACATGCCCTTTCCCAAGTACTTTGGCACGTGTTGCAGCCATGAAATTCTAAGTTAATTATTATTTGCAAAAAAAAAAATAAGTTTATGAGTTTGAACATCAAATGTCTTGTCTTTGTAGTGCATTCAATTGAATATGGGTTGAAAAGGATTTGCAAATCATTGTATTCCGTTTATATTTACATCCAACACAATTTCCCAACTCATATGGAAATGGGGTTTGTAGTAGATTGCACAGTTCAGTACATATTCCGTACAATTGACCACTAAATGGTAACACCCGAATAAGTTTTTCAACTTGTTTAAGTCGGGGTCCACGTAATCAATTCATGGTACAAATATGTACTATCATCATGATACAGTCATCACACAAGTTAATCATCAGTGTATATACATTGAATTATTTACCTTATTTACAATCCGGGGGGTGGGATGAGCAAGGTTTGGTTGATAACAGCACTTCAGTCATCAACAATTGCATCATCAGAAAAATGGGCATTGAAACAGTGTAGGTATGACTTGGTAGGATATGTACAGCGAGCAGAGAACATCGTGAGTTCAGATAGCATAAGAACAAGTATATACATTAGAAAAACATTTGAATATTTACATTTGGTTATTTACAATCCGGGGAGGTGGGATGTGGAAGGGGGAGGGTGTTAGTCAAGGGTTGAAGTTGCCTGGAGGTGTTGTTTTAGTGCGGTTTTGAAGGAGGATAGAGATGCACTTTCTTTTACACCTGTTGGGAGTGCATTCCATATTGATGTGGTATAGAAGGAGAATGAGTTAAGACCTTTGTTAGATCGGAATCTGGGTTTAACGTGGTAAGTAGAACTCCCCCTGGTGTTGTGGTTATGGCGGTCATTTACGTTAAGGAAGTAGTTTGACATGTACTTCGGTATCAGGGAGGTGTACCGGATTTTATAGACTAGGCTCAGCGCAAGTTGTCTTACTCTGTCCTCCACCCTGAGCCACCCCACTTTGGAGAAGTGGGTTGGAGGGAGGTGTGATGTGGGGTGGAGGTGTAAAGGTAACCTGACTAGCTTGTTCTGGGATGTTTGGAGTCTAGATTTGAGGGTTTTGGAGTTGCTAGGGTACCACAAGCGTAATCTAAAAAGGGTTGAACGAGAATGTTTTCTTTTCTTTTTTACTTGGGACGTCTCGTGGGCCAGATTGTGTACGCTGGCTGGCCGGAATCCGTTTCATACATATGCATAGAACTTTGTATTCACGATACTGTCAGTACTGTTTATCGTATGTACTTTGTCTGAGTTATCCTCTGCTGCTGCAGAAGGTGTTAAAATTGTCTTCCTAAATCTGGCCCTTATCCTTGGTGTTGGACTTACAAAGCCTCATGTGATGAACTCTAACAAGAAGTCCACCTTGTCTCACAAATACAACAAGCCGATCTGACCAATAACAATCCCTGGTATCTGACACGCTCGATCTACAGTACTGTCAGCATTTTTAAAGTACACTTTGTCTGCTGCTTTATACAACTCTGTGTGTGCTTTTGCTTTGAAATGACTGTCCTATCCTGGTTGTAATATATTTGCTGTAACTGACCAAGTTTTCATTGAAAGTAAAAAGACGGCTTGGTTTGCATGGCCTTCCAATTTTGCTCACACTGTTTTCATCACCGTCCAATTCTTCTGCAGAAATTTCCTTGGTTAGTTCTCTTTTTTTTTTTCAAGTCCCAGTGTGAGCAAATCAACTCTTGTCAAGACAATAACTTAATTTCTCCAATAATCATATGGTCTACCTTTGTCAAACCTCTGCGGTATTTGGTAACCAAAGCCATCCTTGCTACCAGTAATAAACTTGGAAACTCCCGCTTCCCGGTGCCCATCAAGTTATACACCATACAAGTGCACCCTTCTGGTAAATGGGTGAAAATGGTTTCATAATAAACAGTGTCAAATGATACCCATTGCCTTAGTTTGTTTAGAATGGGACATTTACAGTGAGTAATGCATTATTTTCCAGTGTTTTCCTTTGTGTTAATACCTGCTCTTATTGCATGTTACAGATTTACCGCCGTTGCTGGTTAGTTTTTAAGAAATCGTCTAGCAAAGGACCTCGTCGATTGGAGAAATACCCTGATGAGAAGTCGGCCAACATCAGAGCCTGTTCTAAGGTAAATGTTTGGAAATAAAAACACACAAAAAAAACTATCCGGCACACATTTTTTATTGCAAACTACAATTTGTAGTGCCTGTTTTAATTCAACTACTAAAAAAATTAAATGTTTTGCTCGAAAATAACGTTTTAAAATAAATAACATCTGTTCGTCAAACATGGAGGCTCTTTCAAGTAAAGTTATACTGTTTTTGTAAAAAAATAATAATAAAGTGGTCGGGAAACAATACTTTTACAAATGGAATCATTAAGTGTTGGCTTCCTTGCATTAGTCTTTTGTTTTATGAATGAATTCATGACATGCTGGTCTTAGACTGTAAACTTAAATTGGACATTTATCCATTGCCCATTGAATATTGTTTTCTTAGAAATATGTTTGCTGAACTTTCTTTCAGTTACGTGGATGTACAGCATGTGTAGAGTGATACAAGCATCTTATAGCAGTAACCCTAGCAACACAAATAAAACCACGATGCCCTCCTATACTTGGGCTGGAGGTTTTCAAATTAATGTACGAGATATGTTAATTTATTCAGTATGTTTATGATGCAGTGGATATTTAAAGATGTACACAGCAAATCAAATTACATAAATGTGATATACTTCATATGATGAAATTTGACGCCTTATTTTCATGTACAGTAATTTTTTCTGAACTGAAAATGTTGCCTTGAGCCATATCTCAATTGCGAGCAAAATAAAGTGCCTCTTGTGCAATGTCGAGCTAATCGGCTTCATGAAATTATTTCAAACAAATGTTCCGACAGTAGAAACAGTTTATTAAATACTCATAATTATTCCATGCATTGCCTTTATTCTGTTGCCTAGGTGACAGAAATCAGCAATGTTAAGAGTGTTACACGGCTTCCTCGGGATACCAAGCGACAGGCAGTGGCCATTGTACTAATTGACGACACCTCACGCACTTTCACTTGTGAATCAGGTAATTCTTGGAGAAATACGCGTAGTACTTTTAGCTGTCCTTTTAGTTTTTACATTATGGATAACTTAGCTTTGTTAAACAGGAAAGATATGTCCAAGTACAAACACCTAAAAAAGCTTACAATTTAGGGCTGTCAAAGTTACATGTTTGTAACTCTTTAATACATGTGTGACTGCACAGTTGTTTTGTTCTCATTGTTCCTGGTTGCGGTTGGTGTGATCCCAGGATGCAGAAATGGCATACAAGTAAAACGTGATTTTATTAGGTAGAAATAAATAAAGGGTGAGCAAAAACATAACAAAAGAAGGCTTGTGTTGCTGACACTTACAAACGTGTCTTCCATTGTCTTTAGATACTGCATATTCCACTTTTTCATCTCGGCATTGCAGTACATTTCTGCAGGGCTCACTTCATGGCTGGTTCATTCTGTAACGGGTACACAGGGTGGCTGGCAGCGTGACCCCAGAATGCAGAGTCCGCAGATGACTTACAGTTGAAATATAGTTTGAACCTGGAAAATGCAGGAACCACCACTGTGGCCGTAGGAGTGAACCACCGGGGAATTAACAACTTAGCGATAATTCAACAATAGGTATACAGGCAAAACTTACTGGACGTAGTACAGCTAAGCAAAAAACAACCACACAAACAATGAACCAGCGTAGTCTAACAGACAATGCTGGAAGAGACTAACGCTCAGAACAGAGGTAAATTCACAGCAAGACATGCCAAAACAGGAATTGGGATAAAAATAAGAGTTTACATTGAATCTCTTGTGATTACATTTAATTTTAATCAGTTGACAGCCCTAAATGTATTACACTGTAATTGGTCCAATGTATACATCAGAATAATTTACATGTTTTTAGGCTTAGTGACAGTATTTTTCATTTTTGTGATCCATTGTATCCACCCAGTTCTATGTCTTTAAAAACCTATATCTGGTATTGCTGGTCTTATTTTCTCTAGAACTGGAAGCAGAAGACTGGTTCAAGACACTGTCAATTGAATGTCTGGGAACGCGGGTCAATGACATCATCATGGGAGAACCAGATCTCCTGGCAGCTGGGATGCAATGTGAACACACAGGTCTGATTTCCAAATACACACACACACACACACACTACAAAACTTACCAGCAAATTGTGTTGCTAGATTCAATATAACCAATCAATATTAAGCTTAAGACTGTCCAGTATTGAATTAAATGTCATAAATCCAAAATAAAACATGAGGTACATTTCATATTCCTTATATTATTATTAGCATTACTGTACTATTATATGTGGTAGTACCATTAGCACAAAAAATACCAGTGAAAAAATTAGGCATATGCTCTAGAGTATCATTGTTGTCTGTAAATTTGGATACACGAGCAACTGTGTTTATGAATTCTTGTTCTGTATGGTAATTGCACCGAAGGCTTGAATTGGATTTTCACCAACTATTTGCAGAAATAATTTTGGGGAATAAACCAGTTAGGATTAGGATGAATAATTTACAGACACATTTTTATATTTCATTAAATTACCTCAGGGTACCACCAACTTTGTTTTCCTCCATTTGTGCATTATTAGGTAAATTGTGGGACAAGCAGTAGAAAATGGATGGATGGATGGTGTCAGTTGCGTAAAAGGAGATGAAAGAACAGCTGAGAAGTGTACGCGTCCTTTGCCGAGCTGTAAAGTTAAGTGGAAGGTTTTTTTTGCAGCCCTTCGTGTGCTGCACGATTGTGGCCAAAATAATAATCACAATTATTTTTTATCAATATTGGAATCACGATTATTAATCACGATTATATATTATGTTAGGTATAACAGTGTTGGGGGGTGTGGGGGGGTTGAACGCAACGCCATCATGTAATTTGAAATTAAATAATCTAATAAAAAGGCTAACGTAATCATATATTTAAAGACAAATATTTGTGTTTTTGCCCATTAGTATCAACATGTCAGCATTTTCAAATTATATGATGCCATTAATTCTATTTTTCCATTTTTTATGCTTTTTTTTTTGGCGCCGTAAACAAAAGAGCCACGTTTCATGGATGGCCCGCACATTATCTATTGGACTCTCGCTTTACCTAATCGTACATTTTGTAGTGTGACACATGTATAATAAATGACAAATTAAAAAAACACAGTTTTTTAATGTAACAATTAAACTCATGTGAAAAAGTCCTTCAATGCGCAATTACATTTCCACATTCCCTGGATTCATGCGCATGCCCAGATGCAAGGGGTGCGTAAATTCCAATGGGTAGCACGTCTCGTCAGAACACCGGCAATAAACAACGTAAAAATGTGTTTAAGATTGAGAGGACACAAACTGTATTGATAACAGGACACATCCATAAAGAGTTTGAGCAGAAATATGTCATAAAGGAATTAACTATATATTGCAAAGCATTCACAAAATGCTATGTCAAATGAATTGTTTTGTAAAGTAATAACTTTCTGACATAAAAAAAAACACAAATAATGTAAAAAAAACCCAAAGAACATTTTGTTTACCTTTTAATATTAAATTAAAACACAAAGCAGTTTGGCCAATGAAGATAAAGTATAATAATATGATATAATGATGCACCGTATTTTCCGGGCGCACTGAATTATAAGGCGCACTGCCGATGAATGGTCTATTTGCGATCTTTTTTCATATATAAGGCGCACCAGATTATAGGGCGCATTAAAGAAGTCAGATTTATTTTTATTGTTTTTTCTAAATTGAAGCATGTAATGGTGCTTCTTTGGTTAAAATGTTGCATGGGTTATGTTTTACAGATCATTTTCAAGCCGCTTTGTGACAGTTGCTTCCGGATGCGCCGTTTTGTGGGCGGTCTTATTTACGTCGCTCAGCTTTGGCAGCGTCTTCTCCCCGTCATCTTTGTAGTACCGGTGTAGCGTGCAAGGACGGGAGTGGAAGAAGTGTCAAAAGATGGAGCTAACTGTTTTAATGACATTCAGACTTTACTTAAATCAATAACAGAGCAGCATCTCCTCATCCGGAAACAACAACAAAACCGGAAATGTGTCCCGTAAAAAAACATCCGATCGGAACTCTCTAATAACTAAAGTTCCTTGAGTGAATAATGTAAACTCACTACACCGGTATGTTTTAGCGCTTTCCTGGCGAGTTTACTGACAGATATAAGTAAGAACTTTACTCTACTTTATATTAAAAATGGCAACAGCAGAGGATTAATGTCCTATAACAAGAAGATAGAGAAGAAATAGAAGATTATCGACTATGGTGTCAGCACGGACTAGAAAGGCGGATGCGCGCAATGTTTCATGATTTATGCAGATCCCAAATACAGATCAGCAGGTACCAGAAGGTAAGAGAAGTTGCTTTTGCATAATATTGCGAAATAAAACGCCAGATAATATGTCTTACCTTATACACACACCATAATAACACTCGTATGTTTAATGCACCGACAATCCATCAAGCGGTGCGGCTTCATAGCATACCAGAGTCGTACTAAAACATTTTCATAGATTTTTGAGCACCGTGTGTAATGTTCTATATTTTCAATGGAACATATTAAATGTTGGTGTTTTTTACTTGAGTCATATTGCCATCATATTGCAGTCTAAAAGTATCTCTTATGTTTCATTGCCATCTACTGGTCACACTTATCATTACATCATGTACCAAATAAAATTGCTTCGAGGTCGGTAAGCGAAACCAGAATCATTCCGTACATTAAGCGCACCGGGTTATAAGGCGCACTGTTGAGTTAAAAAAAAAAAATTGTATGTGCGCCTTACAGTCCGGAAAATATGGTAATATATCGGTATATATTATATACTGTATATATAATATGTAAATATTACATATACCGGTATGCTATATTTTATATTGCTACTATCGTACATTTTTAGTCTACTTTATACCTTTTGTTTTCGCCCTCTTTTTGTGCCCTTTTCAACTTCATCCTTTCCATACTTTGTAACTGAGCTACTGTGTGAAACAATTTCCCTTGTGGATCGTTAAAGTTTGTCTAAGTCTAAGTGTAAGTCTAATAAACAAGCTTTGTTCTTCTGTAACAACACTGTGTGGTTCAGTGCAACAGTTGGGCCAACAAAAACAAATAGTGATACCTCTCACATCTGATACAAAAGCTTTGCGCCTCACTGACAACTTGGCGTCCTCTCACTTGACAGCCTGCGTTCAATTTTATTGAAATGACAAAACATTTCAGATAGTGTTGATGTTATTGGGAACACTGACAAAGTTAGCAAATAAATATTGGACAAGTGACCATCCCAGAAAACAAACGGCAAGACGCTATAAACAAGTTGTGGCAACATTTCCTATACATCGTTCTACAGATCGCTTGCTTCAGGTTTCCTCACGTTCTTAACACTCTGAGTTAGAGGATGTGAGTGAAGGAGCGACCTTTTACATGATGTGTTGCGCTTTCAAAATGAAAGCAAAATTTTTTTAAATCTCCTCCGTGGTAATACTTTTTGGGTGGGACAAATGCGCTGTTTCCAATATTGTCCTAAACTGTTGCCATCTAATAACAGCACTGCTTCCTTAAACGCATTTGTGAAATTAAGTGAAAAGAAACGATCGTCTGAAGCAACCCCAGAAAAAAAGGTTAATGTTAATAATACTAATAATGTTCTTGTTTAAGTTTGTCATGGTAATGGAGTTTTGTGCTCATACACAATGGCCTTTGGCGTGGACGGGCGCCCGCTTTACAGGGCTGTTGTTCTCTGCTGCTGCTAGTGTAACTGCCTGATTTGATGTGAAGCGGAACCTGCTTTTAAAATGTTAATATTGTTGATGATCACTCACTTTAATTGTGACAGCCAAAATCGTGATTGTGATTAAAATGTGATTAAAAGTGCAGCCCGAGCCCCTCCCATCCTTCTTTGTTTGGTCTTATTGAGTATGACCACTCTACTTTTGCAAAATAATGCAAGCTATAATGATGAAGTTGACAACAAAACAATATCAAATAGTCACGATTGGTTGAAATTAGGGCAAAACATTACGGACAGGCCAATCAGAGGCAAGATAGGGCGGGTCATCGAACCAGGAAGGGAAATCACAACAGACATCCCAAATGACGACGAGAGAGTCGTAAAAGAGAAGAGGGAATATTCAAGTGGGCGATTTATATATTACAAACCCCGTTTCCATATGAGTTGGGAAATTGTGGTAGATGTAAATATAAACGGAATACAATGATTTGCAAATCCTTTTCAACCCATATTCAATTGAATGCACTACAAAGACAAGATATTTGATGTTCAAACTCATAAACTTTTTTTTTTTTTGCAAATAATAATTAACTTAGAATTTCATGGCTGCGACACGTGCCAAAGTAGTTGGGAAAGGGCATGTTCACCACTGTGTTACATGGCCTTTCCTTTTAACAACACTTAGTAAACGTTTGGGAACTGAGGAGACATTTTTTAAGCTTCTCAGGTGGAATTCTTTCCCATTCTTGCTTGATGTACAGCTTAAGTTGTTCAACAGTCCAGGGGTCTCCGTTGTGGTATTTTAGGCTTCATAATGCGCCACACATTTTCAATGGGAGACAGGTCTGGACTACAGGCAGGCCAGTCTAGTACCCGCACGCTTTTACTATGAAGCCACGTTGATGTAACACGTGGCTTGGCATTGTCTTGCTGAAATAAGCAGGGGCGTCCATGATAACGTTGCTTGGATGGCAACATATGTTGCTCCAAAACCTGTATGTACCTTTCAGCATTATTGGCGCCTTCACAGATGTGTAAGTTACCCATGTCTTGGGCACTAATACACCCCCATACCATCACAGATGCTGGCTTTTCAACTTTGCGCCTATAACAATTCTTATATGAATAGGTTCTTTTCCTCTTTGGTCCAGAGGACACAACGTCCACAGTTTCCAAAAACAATTGAAATGTGGACTCGTCAGACCACAGAACCCTTTTCCACTTTGTATCAGTCCATCTTAGATGAGCTCAGGCCCAGCGAAGCCGACGGCGTTTCTGGGTGTTGTTGGTGAACGGTTTTCGCCTTGCATAGGAGAGTTTTAACTTGCACTTACAGATGTAGCGACCAACTGTAGTTACTGACAGTGGGTTTCTGAAGTGTTCCTGAGCCCATGTGGTGATATCCTTTACACACTGATGTCGCTTGTTGATGCAGTACAGCCTGAGGGATCGAAGGTCACGGGCTTAGCTGCTTACGTGCAGTGATTTCTCCAGATTCTCTGAACCCTTTGATGATATTACGGACCGTAGATGGTGAAATCCCTAAATTCCTTGCAATAGCTGGTTGAGAAAGGTTTTTCTTAAACTGTTCAACAATTTGCTCACGCATTTGTTGACAAAGTGGTGACCCTTGCCCTATCCTTGTTTGTGAATGACTGAGCATTTCATGGAATCTACTTTTATACCCAATCATGGCACCCACCTGTTCCCAATTTGCCTGTTCACCTGTGGGATGTTCCAAATAAGTGTTTGATGAGCATTCCTCAACTTTTATCAGTATTTATTGCCACCTTTCCCAACTTCGTTGTCACGTGTTGCTGGCATCAAATTCTAAAGTTAATGATTATTTGCAAAAAAAAAAATGTTTATCAGTTTGAACATCAAATATGTTGTCTTTGTAGCATATTCAACTGAATATGGGTTGAAAACGATTTGCAAATCAGTGTATTCCATTTATATTTACATCCAACACAATTTCCCAACTCATATGGAAACGGGGTTTGTAATAAAACTAATGGAAGATGGCAGAGGGATTCTCTTCTTTAGATTTTTCTTTTAGCGATGTAGACGACGTCCAGTAAACCCACATTGCGTGTACTTGGCAACATTTGGACACATGTTGTTATGAACGCGAGGAGTGGAAGGAGACGACACCACGAAGAAACTCAGGTTACCTTGTTTATTGTAACCTTTGATGATGGTGTGGGAGGTGTATGCTACTCTACGTGTTGGTTGCAGGACTAAGTGTGAAATTAACCATGTAAATAATACCAGAGGATGTTGTACGTGCGTGATGGATGAATTCTTCGTCAGTCCAAGAGGGCGAGGCACAAAGGAAGTCCGGGGACAGGCAGGAGGTCGAGGGCAGGAGAGAAGCGACAAGGTCCGTGTCCAGGCAAGGGTGGAGGATCGAGGGAGGCAGTCCAAAATCCGGATGGAGGTCGAGGCACTGAGCTCAAGCACACGGTACAAGGCGGGTACTGCGAGGGAGACAAGGGACATGAGCAATGTTCCCTCTAATTTTTCATGTGTGTGAGCAAACGCACAAACACCCTGAGCATTCAGTGGAATACAGACGTGCACACTGTGGTCATACCAGCAGCACATTTGTCTCAAACCTGACATAACAATTTAAATGTCTTATTATTATAATCAAGTGACTAGTCAATTTCAAGAGATTATTTTCTAATATATGTGATTTGGCCCACTTAGATATTGTTTTTTTTTTAATCAGCTATGCACTAAAGTGACTATAGTATTTTATGCCTGGGTGGGGGTCCTGCTTTGGAAAGATTGTGTACCCCTTTCAGAGATCACATTTAGTTCCCCTTAAAATATTCACTTGTTGCATGAGATGAAGTATTTATTAACTTTCTGTCCGTAACATAAATATTTCTATTAGCAATTATGTAGTCCTGTAACATAATTTCATGATTATTATCCCAAATATAACATTCTTAACAAATGACAGTAGAATAAGCACACTGATTGAGGAGTCATAGTAAAACGACCTGAAATTTACACTTTACGTGTAGTGTTGGAGTTGTCCAACTTTTTGTGTGGCCAAAAACGCACCAGTGGCTAATTGCCATAGTGTATGTGTTGGTGCAGGTGAGAGAGAGAGAGAGCAAGCGGCTGCTGTTCATATAACAGATGACAAAGAGTTGCTTTTGGCTTGGTTTGTACGGCAGACAACGACCAGTTTTGCTAGATAAACGTATTTTACACATTGTTTTGGTGTGGTTATGGCCGACAAACAATTTCGCTAAATAAAGGGACCGATGGAATTCCTGTCCTCCTTTAAGTGTCTCCACAGACGTTACAATAATTTAACCGTGTTGACAAACATTGTTTTATCTGTTGTGGCTGCCTTTCGTCACCTGTTACTCACAGTTGCATTGCAAAATCATACAAAACAAACGATTTGTTTATTTTGTTTAGAGTGGGATTTGATTTTTTTGCGCGGCATAGATTTGCTGTGCGCAGAGGACGCGTGAGCAGTGCGCAATTGCGCATGTGCGCACCTTAGAGGGAACGTTGGACATGAGTCAAGGGGACAAAAAGGACACGGAGAACAAGGGCGAGGACAACAAGATAGAAGCCAGAGACGTATTGCTTACTAATGAGAATTAACGACGTTCCGGTGTAGGTTCCAAGGAGCGACTGGTCTTTATGCTGTCCTCCTGATTGCTGCCAGGTGCGCTGATCGCTGACAATCTGCAGCTGCGGCAATGGGTGGGCGTGAAGCGTTCAGTGCGTGCGGGGGCGTGCTGCCAGACAGAGTGTTGGATCTTGCTGCGGGAGAATTGTGGGTTCGAGACTGCGCCATGACATATGTCTGGATAAAACATTCATTTGAGTTATTTACCATGTACAGTAAGTCCAAATCAAAACTGTTCTCGAGTTTCCAAGCCGAGCATATTTTGCATGAGAAAAGCTGCCAAAAATGTATGCCGAAGTGAGGAAGATCATAGCCGCACAATTAAGTAAAGTCACTTACTTTGCGCTGACCAGAACCGTTCGTGTGTGACAGTCCATTACATCGTCGACTGGGAATTAAGAAGTGCCTGCCGGCAAATACATTTTTTATCTGAGTTTGATACATGTTGTATTATTTCCAAAGCTATGTTATTTATTTTACAAAGAAAGAATATTTTTCTATTTTATTTATGTTATGTAATTATGTGCTACTTAAACAGTTTATTTGATGTGCTGTTATTACCCATCTTGACTAACTGGGTTAATAAAAGTGCTACTGACTGTTTACATTACAGTTGTCATTTACAGTAGTTCAATTTTAGTGAATCTCGCTCAAAAATGAATATCTTTATATGTATACTTTCACCGGAAAATATGTCGAGATATATATCGAATATTGAGTTTAAGTAAAAATATATCGAGATATACTTTTTCGCCCTTATCGCCCAGCCCTATTGTCCAGCTATACTCCCTATTTCTGGATGTCAGAGCTAAATAGTCTCTTTTTACAGTGCTTTAATAATTAATCATAAGAAATAACTAGTACAGACAGGGTGGGACGTTTAGTCATGCTAAGTGATTCAGGCAGCAAGCATTGCTCCCATTTTTCCTTACACTGTCATTGTTTGGCCTGTTCCTAGAGCGCTTTAATGTCTTCCTCCTACCTTGCCCCAACTTGGACATCTATGGAGAATGTATGATGCAGATCACTCATGAGAACATTTACCTTTGGGACATTCACAACCCCCGCACCAAGCTGGTCACCTGGCCACTCAGGTCCTTGCGTCGCTATGGACGTGACGCCACTTGCTTCACCTTTGAGGCAGGAGGGTAAGATTTTAATTGCTTGTCATTTTATACACCAACCGAATGTTCCGTTCTAAAAACTCTCATTCCATATACCGTTACTAGGGGGTGTCCCGAGGTCACTATACTATATTATAAGCTCTATAAGCTTTGTATTATAGGGGATAAAGCAAATAACTGTAATGTATTGTAATACATCTCATTAATAACCCATTTCATTTTTACAATAAGCCGTGGGCCCGTAAAAAACAAGCTGCGTTCCAAAAATGGCCCCTTTGGAAACAACTGGTTTACAGTGTTTAAGGAAAGTGCAAGTGCAACATAAATATTTTAAGAGTATGAATTATTATTTAAAGTTTATTAAAGTAAAGTTATGTTACCTGGAATGCATCTTAAATAGTTCCAACGTGTTGTGATGATCTTCATCTTTGACAGCACACTGCTGCAATCTTATGTGCTTGTCTTTGTCCATTTATTTTACATCAGGGGTGTCTAAACATTTGACTTGGGGGGCCGCATTTGGCTAAATAAACTTGGCCAAAACCAGCCTGCATGTAAAGTAACATTACATTAATATATACAGTATATAGACATATATAGCCTGTGTAGAATGTTTATATAAATTATATTAATATAATATTATATCATATATTTACTGTATATATACACACACAATGTATATACGATATACATTATACAGTTCTGAAGTTAGTGTAGTGATAGATATTAAATATATTTGTAATGTAATTAGATAAAGCATCTAAATAAGTTTGATATCAAAATAACTATAGTAACTTCAGTTGTAGTTACAATTATAAGACAAAAGACCCCAGTATTTTATTGTTATTTATTCCAACTCTGTGTGCTCTCTCATTCAGAGTGCCTGTGTGTGAAGCGTTCTGAATGTAACAGATTCCACAGTGCTTGTATTATGTATAACGTAGTATATGGATTAAATTATAGACTCTGCCAGCTCATTCCAGTGCCCACTCCTTTTATTAACACCAGAAGTAAACCTTTATTAAGAGGGAAAAAATGTAATCTAAAATGTACACGCTTTTGTATAGCCTGTAGAGTCCCGGTAATCTGGAATGAGATTGTAAGAATACTGTACAACCTTTGTTGAAACCCTATTTTTGAGGGTAATTGCCAATATGCTGTTCACACACACATTGACACACACACACAAATACACACACTGCAATGCTTTTTTTCCGCTGTTGATTGTAATGTAATAACAATCTTTTGTACAAAATGTAGGATTTACAATATTATCAGAGTGTGATCAGAGGCACTTCATTTTGCATTGATATGCAAGCTGTAGCTACAGACTGATCAACAACACATTACTGTTAGCACCCCCACTCACACACACACATCAGATCCTGACAACGCTGCAATATGAAGTATCAACGATAAAACATTGAATATTAAGAGTATGTGAAAATTGTATTCCTACCTTGCTTACTTCCGTGGCAACTTCTTTAAAGTATTTGTAATCCGTCAGAAATATCAAGCAGCTAAAATGCACCAAACATGGCAAAGTATGGAGCAAAAGTGTTTTGCACATCACCCATACTGCGTTGTATTGGGTCTATATGGGTGTAATTTTAAATCGTGTATGGTGGATGGACATTTTTTGTAATGTCCACCAAGGTAAGTGAGCAAGTTGTGGGTTATGCACCACCATGTGTGTTGATTTTCCGTGGTGGTTATAGTTTATTTGCACCATAAGCGGATGTTTGGATTGGGTCTAATAAATTGATGCTATGCTCTGATTTTACAATGTAAAATTCACTGTATTTGACAAAAATTACCAATGTTGTCCATATGGCGGCATATTTGCAGCATTAGACTGTAAAGTAAATGAAAATTAAATTTGAGACATTGCATGAGCCAGACTTCATACTAAAGTTGTGATGTCACATGGGTCAGACTGAAGATGACAGCGGGCTGCACCTGGCCCACGAGCCGTAGTTTGGACTACCCCGCTTTACATATTGTTCTGGGAGTTGAATTGTTCACAAAAAAGTGAAAGCATCTCAATGGACTGAATACCAGCAGGCATCAGGAATCATCTCTTTACCAACACGGTCTTTTCCAGTGTTGTCTGGACTGCATTGCACTTTTGTCCGGCTAAATTTCAGCTTCCATGTCAAATGCCTCCCATTTTTGTCTGCTTTTGGCAGACTACTTGTTAACTTGAATGTGTAGTGCGAGAACTCAGTACACAGCAAAACAAAACAGTATTATATTCATAAAGGAAATTCGAACACAAAATCATAAACAGCATTTTTTTAAACATTCCTAAATTGTCTATGGATGTTCTCATTCAGGTCATTGTATTCCCAGGGTATTGAATAAATCACAACTGGACTGTTTGGTTTGTCTAGGTTTGTCTTTGGAATTGTTTTGATTTCAACTAATTGGGACACCCTTAACCGTTGCACCCCTAATGTACAGTAGCATGAGGTTGCTTATCTATCATCATACCAGTCCCATCCCAGCAGGCACAAGACATTGAGAACTTGTTGAATTAGGTCCTGACGTTGAGCAACTCAAACATAACGTTGAAACAACATGTTTTTTGACGACGTTTAGTCAATGTCGGGGTCTGACGTTGATTTGATCATTGAATTTTGGTCATTTTCTAACCAATACGCTACAACACAAATAAAATGTTGAAACAACATGCTCTTTGACGATGTTTATTCAATGTCAGGTTGTGGTGTTGATTTGACCATTGAAATTTGTAATTTCCCAACCAATAACGTTAATCCAACTTTGGCCATCAACCTTGTCTCACTTTACAATTACAACTATTTTGCAAGGTTGTTTCGAGGTCATGTATGTATAATCAACGTTATGTCAATGTCTTGAGCCTGGTGGAATACAACCAAGCCAAACCGTAATTAATTACCGGTAACAATGAAATGCTAAATTTGAAGATGTATCGTAGATATGTGTTTGTCTATGATACAGTACAAAACTGTTTTGATTTTGTAGGTGTGACAGCAGAGAAGGTCTCTACACTTTCCAGACCAAAGAAGGAGAACAGATCTATCAAATGGTTCACTCTTCCACGGTAGCAATTGCTGAGCAACACAAGAAGGTTCTGCTGGAGATGGAGAGAAAAAGCAGAGTGAGATTCCAGCTTTCACATTCATGCAATATATAATTTTGAGGTCCCAATGCTCAAAATAGCTGGAAATTCTTGATGCCATTGATACATATTAGAGATGTAACAGTATTACAATTTCACGGTACGATATTAATGTGGTATATGTCCAAAATAGTGTGCAAAATGAAGTGGTAGAAATGTTTAGAATAAACACACTTTCTGTAATTCAACACAAACATGATCATGTTAAAATGTTCTCATCATATTTATTACTACATATATGTATTTTTAAGGGCAAAAATTGTGCAGGGACAACCACTGTTTCAAGCAAATATATTTAAAAAAATTACAATGTAGTGTCTTTAACGTGACAATGTAAGCATCCAGTGTAAAACAGGCAATGTCCTCCACAGTGAACATGTTTATATCAGTTTGGAAAATGCTGCTTCTCAAAAAGTTAACTATCAATTTAACTTCTATAAATGTAAATATTTGGCTTCGTACCTTTTCTGGGTGACAGTTTATGAGGCGGGGACTTGTCCATTGTGTGTACCCTGCCTTCCGCCAGAGTGCAGTTTCCCCCCCCCAGGACATCGAGACAGACAAGCGGTGGAAAAATCAAGTAGTTGTTCAGTTTACTCCCATTTCCCACGGTGTACAGTTTTTTTGGTGATTTCCCTCCATGCCTTGCGACGTGACCGGCTAGCTCTGTGTAGCCTTGGAAATGCTGGAGACGAAAATGGCGTGCTTTGCTTTACAGAACGCAGACTTTCTTACCTCCGCCGAAGAGGCTATGTTTTTGCCAGTGTTTGTTTGTTTGTTTGTTAGCAACAGAAACAGTTATAGATAGATTTTGATGATTTTTTTGTGGAAATGTCAAAAAAAAAACTATTCCTCTCATCCACTAAGAACACACTTCACTTCTTACCTAAGGAGTTCCACGGCCACACCTTGTCGCCCCGGGCTGCGGAGTGAATTCTGGGAAAAGTAGTTTATTTTCAGACTCGGCCAACGTTAAGGTGACAGAAAAAAACTACACACGAAGTTTTTGTTTTGATACCGTCATGCGTCACATCATTATTGTAAAGACCATATATATTTATATACATGTGTGTGTGTGTATATATATATATATATATATATATATATATATATATATATACAGTACAGGCCAAAAGTTTGGACACACCTTCTCATTCAATGTGTTTTCTTTATTTTCATGAATGTTTACATTGTAGATTGTCACTGAAGGCATCAAAACTATGAATGAACACATGTGGAGTTATGTACTTAAAAAAAAAAGGTGAAATAACTGAAAACGTGTTTTATATTCTAGTTTCTTCAAAATAGCCACCCTTTGCTCTGATTACTTTTTCGCACACTCTTGGCATTCTCTCGATGAGCTTCAAGAGGTAGTCACCTGAAATGGTTTTCACTTCACGAGATGTGCTTGTATATATATAAACAGCAGTGACGTGCAGTCACTAGAGGCAGGTGAGGCCCCGCCTCACCTGCCATCAAGGAAAGAAAAAAAATGTAAAAAGAAAAAAAATATATTAAATTGTTATATGTATCCAGTGATTATACTATAAAGTTATTTTCCATTTAACTTCACCAGTTTTAGATTATTTTTATTTAAAATCGCTGAATTTTCACATTTGCCGTTCAAATACTGAGAAGAGACGGTGCGGTGAACAGCTGCCAGTTGAAGCACGTCACTGCGTTGTGCCTCAACATGGATTGCGGACTCGGCTAACTGCTGGCCTGCTGTGCAGTGAGACCGTATTGCTATATGAACTATATTATACATTTCCATAGTTTAGTTAGCTGAGGTATATACTGTACAGTGTATTTTGTCAACAACTGTATGTGTGTAACGTATTTCTTGTGCTGAGCGATCATAAAACCGCTGCAAAAGACGCACTGGCTGAGGCTCGCAGTAATCCCGCCTCCTGCACCCCCGCCGTAGAATGCCCCCCCTGACGGGAGTGTTATATCAACTAAAGCCCACACTTAAACTTTCCACGTGCAAGATTTAATCGATTTAAAAAAGTTATTTCAGAAGAAGCCAAAAAGTGCAAAAACAATCATGTTCGTGTTGGAGGAGTTGTGAATGACTGCAGGGCCACAACATTAGGTACACCTGCAGACTGCAGGTGTACCTAATTCACAACTCCTCCAACACGAACATTATTGTTTTTGCACTTTTTGGCTTCTTATTAAATAACTTTTGTAACCTATTTTTATGGGCTTTCCTCTTTGTGATGTTAAGTTTCTGTTATGCGCTGTTATACAGTATATGCCTTGAGCTCTTATTTTGAAGGTGCTAAGAGCGGAAGTGATGACACGTTGGAGTGGAGCGGAGGTTTTTGAAAGAAGGTAAATAAAGTGGTCCTCGTGTAAACTGGAGCCTCCGTGTTTGTTATTTTGTAGTTTCATACAGTATAGGCGACATTTATTTACACTTTTTTAAATAGATTCAATCTTGCACGTGGAAAGTTTAAGTGAGGGGCTTTAGTTGATATAACACTCCCGTCAGGGGGTGCATTAATCCAGCACAACAGCGGCACATGGACTTCATTTATAAGTAAAGGTAAGACCATAATAACGTTTTTTTTTATTAAATGTGCTTTTTTGTGTGCTACAGTTTGTATGCGTAAAGTTAAAGTTAAGTTAAAGTACCAATGATTGTCACACACACACTATAGGTGTAATGAAATTTGTCCTCTGCATTTGACCCATCCCCTTGATCACCCCCTGGGAGGTGAAGGGAGCAGTGGGCAGCAGTGGGCAGCAGCGGCGCCGCGCCCGGGAATAATTTTTGGTGATTTAACCCCCAATTCCAACCCTTGATGCTGAGTGCCAAGCAGGGAAGTATGCTGGTATGAGCTTTTAAACATAACCCGTTAACTGCTGCCAATCAAATGGTGAATAAGATACTCTTTAGGGTTCATATGTTTGTAAATCTGATTGTGATGAAGTCAGTGCCTCCAGCCATGAACCTCACCGCACGTCACTGATACACAGTGTATATATATATATATATATATATATATATATATATATATATATATATATATATATATATATATATACTGTATATATATATAGTTATGATAATAAACCCTTTTTCTTACCTGTACGCTGCTTCCGAACGTCCATCTGCATCGTGGGGAAACGACCAGCGCATAACCATGCTACCCCACCGGAACAGAAAAAGTGCTATATAAATCTAATTAACTTCACAAATCTATCTAGCTTCTTCTTCATAAAAATATATTTTGTGATGATGATGATGATGATGATGTGCTTAGAAAGACGCACACAGGTACTGTATAAAGAAAAGCTGGTGAACTTTGGCTAAAAGTCATAGTTAAATCACACACAACTTCATCTCTTTGTTGTCAGCTGACTAACTAACAAGCTAACTATCTTACTGAGGAGAGTTGATGACTGGATCTTCCGGATGTTCATCATACCTCTGCTTAAAATGCTCCTTCATCACAGACGCACTGCCATGAAAAGCAAACTTCGCTCTGCAAACCGAGCAAGTTATTAATGTCTTTGACGTGTTTAGTTTTGACTTGCTGTGTTTTTGCAGTAGCCAGAGCCATTTGTCTCTTCCTGTTGCTCGGCCGAGCAGGCTGAAGGCTGGAATATACTCTCGCGTCACATAGTTTATGTAAGCGACACAGTCTTGCTTCTTCCCGTGCGTCCTCTCCCGCAAACCCTGATGTGCACCCCCCAAAGATTTGAGCTTCACATAAGCGGCAACGCAGACTGCAGAGCTGTGATTGGTCAGCTTTTGCCTATGAGGGTCTTTAAGCACAAGAGAGCAGACGTTGTGCTTGAAATGCACAAATTAGTGAAGAGATAAAGAAGTTACTGGACATTTGCCTCCAAACTGATATTGTGTACTTAATATCTCTGTGCGTTTTAAAAATAATTACTCTATGTAAAGGAGACTGATCTCCAATTTCGTCCCCGATTGAGATGTGCTTGAATTGTGGATGATTAATTAGCCTTTTGTTTGCTGTTGTGTATTGCTGCACCATGTTGGGGCCATTCAGAATTGCAGTTGTCTGTGGCTGATAAGCTCCAGCACCCCCCGCGACCACGAAAGGGACAAGCGGTAGGAAATGGATAGACGGATGGATGTCAAAAGTTTACATACACTTGTAAAGAACATAATGTCATGGCTGTCCAGAGTTTCCAATAATTTCTATGTCATGATCCGTGGTCCGGATCATGTTTTTGTGTTTTCTGTTAGTTTTGGACTCCTTTTGTTATTACTTGTGCACCTGTGAGTTTGTTTCATCACCATGGTTACTTGATTTTCACCTGCCTTGCACGCGCACCTGTTGCTCATCAGAGACGCTATTTAAGCCCACCTTTTGTTCATCACTCGTTCTGCTTTCTTTGTTTTTGCATCACGCGACTACCACGTAAGTTCGTTCTTGTCTCCTAGCCCCTGCTAAGTTCCAGAGTCTGTGCTAAGTGTTAGCCTTAGCTTCCAGTGCGTTCGGCACCTCATCCTGTCTGTTTGTTTTCTGTTTTGTACCAGTTTTGTGTTATTTATCTATTAAATCATGTCGTCACCTGTAAGTCCTGTCCGGATTCGTCCTTTGCTTCCTGGGAGAACAAAACCCCGCATCACCATGCGCTCCACACGTGACAGAAAGAAAGCAGCACCGCGTACTCCCGCATCGGACAGCAAAGAGTCTTCGCCTCGCCATCAGGACGCGTCGCTCCCGAAGACTCCTCTTCCGGACAACAGCACGCCAAGAGCAGCCCAGTCTTCCCCTCTGATGTTTGGTAAATCCATTGAAGTATGTGCCAAACAATTTTCCAACTGGGCTGTGAGCCCGAGGGAGAACCGCGCTGTTGACATTACGCTGCATACTTGTGATGACGTCATCCCGCCCACTAGTGATGACGTCAGAGGCCAAGATTTTTTTTTAGATTCTGTTTACTACCTCTGTCAGCCCCCCACTTGTTTCTAGAGTTAATCCTTATGAGAATTTTTTTTCCAAACTTAGATTTTTTCCAAAGACATGCACCTGGGGATAAGTTGATTGGCAACACTAAATTGGCCCTAGTGTGTGGATGTGAGTGTGAATGTTGTCTGTCTATCTGTGTTGGCCCTGCGATGAGGTGGCGACTTGTCCAGGGTGTACCCCGCCTTCCGCCCGATTGTAGCTGAGATAGGCTCCAGCGCCCCCCGCGACCCCAAAAGGGAAAAAGCGGTAGAAAATGGATGGATGGATGGATAGATTTTTTCAGTGTCAGTCTCCTGTTTTCCAAGCCCCGTCTCCAGTGACTTTGGCTTCGCCCCCAGTGACCAATGCTCCCAGAAATGGACTTTTTGGACAATTGAGAGGGGAGGAGTCTACCCCCCTCCACCCACCCCTAAAGAAGATGTCAGACCACAGGGAGCGCGTCTGGTATCCGCTCCTTGAGGGGGGGGCTGGGGCCGGGAGCTGTGCTAGTGGGGTGACTCAGATGCACCCAACCAGGCAGCAACCTCCAGCCCGTCCTCCACCACCAGTCCGTCGGCATGTCAAGCCGCAACCCCCAGCTAGACCACCTCCGCCATGCTCATGGCTAACTTCAGCCCGGGTGGGCCTGCAGATGCCACCATCATCTCCGGTGGGCTTGCAGACGCCACCATCATCTTCGGTAGGCTTGCAGACGCCACCATCATCTCCGGTGGGCTTGCAGACGCCACCATCTCCAGTTCCTGTTCCTCGGCTAGCACCTGTTTCTGTTCCTCGGCTAGCACCTGCTCCAGTTCCTGCTCCTCAGTTGACACCTGTTCCTGCTCCTCGGTTGACACCTGTTCCTGCTCCTCGGCTGACACCTGTTCCTGCACCTCGGCTGACACGGCAAGCTTCGCAGCCTGTACCTGCACCACGCCAAGCTTCGCCGTCTGTACCTGCACCACGCCAAGCTTCGCCGTCTGTACCTGCACCACGCCAAGCTTCGCCGCCGGTACCTGCGCTACGCCAAGCTTCGCCGCCTGTACCTGCACTACGCCAAGACCCAAGCCAAGACTTGTCTGCTGCTGCGTCCACGCCTGCCTTCGTCTGCGGCTGCGTCCACGCCTGCCTTCGTCTGCGACTGCGTCCACGCCTGCCACGTCTGCGGCTGCGTCCACGCCTGCCACGTCTGCTGCTGCGTCCAAGCCTGCCATGACGGCGCCGACGCGCCGACCTACCCGCCGACCACGGATGTGGCCGCTCCCTGGTCGTCCGCCTCGCCAAGTGCGCCCACCTCCCCGTCGGCCACGAATGTGGCCATTCCCTGGTCGCCCGCCTCGCCTGCTGCAGCGGCGTTCCACTCGCCGCCGCCACTTGACTTGTCCTCGGTGGATTCGGGGACACTTGGCCTGGCGACCCACCGCCAAGTCCTCCCTCCGCCCTCCCGTGACTTTTGACCCTGCTTGTTTTTTTTATGGACATCTAGTATCTGTCCTTGAGGAGGGAGTACTGTCATGATCCGTGGTCCGGATCATGTTTTTGTGTTTTCTGTTAGTTTTGGACTCCTTTTGTTATTACTTGTGCACCTGTGAGTTTGTTTCGTCACCATGGTTACTTGATTTTCACCTGCCTTGCACCCGCACCTGTTGCTCATCAGAGTTGCTATTTACCGCTGCTCACAGGCATCTAGTTTTGGCTTAGTCAGGATGTGAGTGAGGGGGTTGTTATCCGACCAGACAGTAAACCTGTGACCCTTGAGCCAGTGGCTGAATTTATCACAAACTGCCCATTTAAGGGCTAAGAACTACAGTCTGTGAGCAGGGTAGTTGACTTGGCTGCGGATGAGAGTTTTGCTTGCAAAAGCAATGGGTCTCGCTCGTTCTTCGCCATCAGGGACCTGGGACAGGACTGCACCCAGACCATCAAGTGATGCATCGGTGCAGAGGATGAAGGGCCTTTCAAAGTCTGGGTGTGCTAGCACCACACTATTAAGAAGTGCACTCTTCAGATCCTCAAACGCCTTCTCACAAGCAGAAGTCCAGTCCTGAGGAGTCAGTTTTCTGAAGGTGCCTGCTCTTCTCCGCCCAAAGGAGCCCTTGGCACTCCTCTTATGTCCTGCAGTCAATGTGTAAAGTGGCTTTGCAAGAGAAGAACAGCCAGGGATGAAATGCTGGTAGTACAGCACCATGCCCAGGAAGGACTTGACTTTCCGCTGTGATGGGGTGCAGCCGTCATCCTCCATAAGGTCCTTTTTTTCAAAAGCCGAGATGACTTTGACTTTCTCCTGGTCGACTGCGACACCTCCGCTGTTCACTACATGACCGAGAAACTTCACGGTCCTACGCAAGAAGTAGCACTTCCTCAGTTTCAGGTTTTTGGCTCTGAGACGCAGGAAGACACTCTCCAGCCGCTTCAGGGCTTCCTCTTCGGATGGAGCAAACACGAGCAGGTCATCCAAATAGCAGAGGAGGCTGGAGAAGTTCAAGTCCCCAAAGATGCTGATCATCATCCGCATAAAGGATGCAGGGCTGTTGCACAAGCCCTGGGGAAGTCTGTTGTACTCGTATAAGCCTAAGGGTGTTGTGAAGGCCGTATACCGCCTGTCAGACTCATGGAGGGGGACGTTGTAAAACCCCGATGTGAGATCCATGGTACTGAAAAAGGCATTTCCACCCAGGGCGGCAAGACAGTCAGCCTGGTGGGGTAGCGGGTGTGCATCCTTCACGGTCTTGGCGTTAAGCCAGCGGAAGTCCGTGCAGATCCTCAACTCCCCTGACTTCTTCCAGACGAGAACAAGGGGCGAGGCATACTCACTGACTGACTTGCTGATTATTCCTTTAAACTCCATCTCAGACAGCACCTCTCTCAGCTTATGATAGTGAGCTGGAGGGACACGGCGATAGGGGAGTCTAAAAGGGCGATCATCAGTGAGGTGGATTCGGTGGACAAAATCCTTTGCTTCGCCACAGTCCAGCTTGTCTTTAGAAAATACATCTTCGTAAGTGAGGACTAGTTCAGCCAGTCGCTGTTTCCATTCCTCTGATACTTCACAGCCTTCAAGATCAACATCCGCCAATCCGCAGTCTTTAAGCTGCTGAAGGGGATTAGAGGTGGTACCTGACTTGGAGGCTGGGTTTCTTTCCTCACAGGTCTGCTGCATACACACACTCTGTGACAAAGGAAGGTCTTCCATTGCAATACAAGGGAAAACATCTGCTACCTTAGCGTTACGGCGGAGTGTCACAGGTCTCTTTGTTGGGTTCAGGATCTTCATTGGGACCCAACGATCACCCCACATGGGTGTCACGACCCGCCCAACAATGATGTCTCTAGGGGTTGAACGGGAAGAGGTGGGCTCCACAATGACAGTACTCCCAGGTGACACAGGAGCACTGCTGGGCAGCTTCCCCCATACGAGAGACTCTCCCTGAGGTGCAAGAGTGACAGATTGTCTTAGCTTGACTGTACCAACTTTTTCAGGCATTTCGGGACCAGACCAGCGTGTAATGCAGCTGAGTAGTCCAAGAAACTGTTCACATTTGGGGTCAGAAGTATTGGAGCAGACCAGCTGCCAGTACTTATTATCAGACTTCATTGCCTGTATAATGGGTCTTATGACATTGGTCCCAATGATCATCTCATCTTTCTGCCCTGGAACAAGTAAAGTTGGCACAATGAACTTAGACCCATAAACTTCAATTTCAAGGTCATAAATGCACCTGGGTTGTGTCATAAGGCCACCACAGCCAACAAGGACCACCTTCTCCGGCACAGGCCGAGGACTAGGGAGTAGCCCAACAGCTCTAAGCTTTGACACCGCCTCCACACTTAGCGTGCATGACATGCTACCTGAATCAAGCATCCCTCTTAAAACAGACTGGCCCCCCACAGACACTGGAGCATAAAACAACTCACTAGCTCCTTCCACTCTATGGGAACCCACAACAATCACTGTTTTGTCATCAGAAAGGCTACTACAACAGTTCACATAGGTCAATTGCACATCTTCATTTTCACTGAGGGTGCTACCAGCATCGCCCATGCTACCCCTCTCACTACACAGGCGGGTTAGTTTAAATCAGCATTGGGTGGAAAAGATGGCGGTATAGCCGGGGAATGTGAGGCCTGTGGGCACTCACGCTTCATGTGACCAGGTCTCAAACAGTTGAGGCACAATCTGTAGAGCTTACAGTGTGCATGAGTTGAATGTTCACTGGAAGTACATACTCGACACGTGCCTGCCACAGAACTTTGATGGTTTCTGGGTTGACCAGTCTGACGGGTGCCTGACCTTTGGCCTCCTGGTCTTTGATTGTTAGCCAAAGATGCATTGCACAAGGACAGAACCTTATCAAACATGGCCACAACTTGAGCACCAGGGTCGTTAGCTGGTGGGTCAAAAGCGGCCGGCGCCACATTGACAGCAGAAGATGAGTGGAATGGGGAGGTGGACTGATGTGCGACCGCCACAAGTGCATCAGAAGGAGGCTGACTACAGGAAAAAGCAGGGGAAGGTTGAGGAACAGAAAGCAAAGACTGCTGGCGTGCTACCGAGACAGCCTGCGGCGAAGAATAATCAGTCACTGGGCTTTGACTGTAAGCTGACAAGCCCATCATACATTGAGACTGGGCTGCTGTCTTTCTAACCTTTCTTATGTGAGCATCTAGACGCTCCTGAACCTCAGCTGCAGTCCACTGCTCAGGTGTCTTTAGTTGAAACAACAAGGCAAGATGAGGGTCAGGACAGTGGTTAATAAACATCATGACGACTTCAGCACTGGGGTCCTCAACAGATTTGCCCCGCCTATGGAGACACTCATCAGCAGCATCAATGGACTTGTTAAGACGGATCCAGTAGTCCATAGCACTCTCACCAGAATGGGGAATAGTGCAGTAAAAGTCTTTCATAGGCAAGTTAGAAAATGATAGCTCACTGAAGTTACCTTTCAAAATGTCAAACACTGCAATGGGCAGGTCAGCTGTATTTAGTTCAGGGCGGCTGCGCAGCGACACCTTTACAACATCCCTCGCTTTGCCTGTTAGTCTGGACATAATTAGCTCAAACATTTCAGGAGGACTGTCACATTTTACTCTATTTAGGTAACATCATGTCTACCCATTCATGAATTGAGAACACATCAGCATTATCGCCCCTAAAGTAAGGTGGTGCTTTGACGTCAGGCTGCACAACAACTTTCACTTGTGGCAAACCATCATGCCCGGAGGAAGGGCTCACAGCAGTGGACTGAGGCTGAAAGGCACTTGGCTGGTGCATCATGCGGATGTTGGCAGAGATATTGTCTCCTATCTGTTTAGCTAAAGTTGTGATCATATCTCCAAAAGCATCAACAGATATGACTTGCGTGGGTTCACGCACTGCTTGAGTAACTGGTGTGGAGCTAGAGATGGGGGTCAGTAGCGGGTTAAAAACTGGTTGGTCTATCATGAAGCTAGGACTGCTTGACACCAACCTACCCCTCCCCATTCCAAATGTGACACTATGCCCACGACCAGCCATTGTAGGAATCTCGAATACTATGCAAATATTTCACTATAACAACAAAGAGAAATCCCCACGAAGGCAGTATAGCAAAACAAGGGCAATAGTGACACAAGTTGACACATAAAAAAACTTCACTGTAAAGCCCACCGTTAATAGCCCCTGACAAATCAATACATAGCACAGCACTGTTGCATGAAAAAAAAAATTCCCCCCTGTGCTATTAGGGCGTATCAAGCCTCTCATTAGCCCACACCCATTAATAGATGAACAGAAAATAAAACACCATCAAAAGGCTTCAATAACCACTCATACAAACAGGCTTGCCCATTCACCACTTTTCTTTCTGCTATGACAGGACTATCTGTCACAAAAATGTTCATAAAATGTACCAGCTGGATATAATGTCACCAGCAAAAACCTAAAAGAGCTTAAATCACACGCACACACTTTAAAACAGCGTGATTTGTCAGCACACCTCGCGCGCACGCGGGAGCGCGCGCCGTTGTCCTCGGCGACAGGAAGGGAGAGGGAGGGAGGAGCAGCCGAGTGCAGCGGGCGGGAACTCCAGCAGCTTTCCCGGGCACCAGACGAGCGCTGGTCGGCGATGCAACGGGTCGCACGGCACCAAGTGTAACCGGTGGTCTTTTCCTCTCTGCGTTGTGTGGCTTTTGTGAAAAACGACCGACACCATGGATTGCTCAGCTGCACTTTACTGATAAAACAGAACACAATTGTTGTCAATAAGTTTTTGACGTCGTCGAGTCCCTCTCCCGTTATGGTGGACAAAAAGGCGTACAACAGTGAAATAAACATACCTGATAAAACAGAACACAATTGTTGTCAATAAGTTTTTGACGTCGTCGAGTCCGGCCTACACAAAATACAATACAGAACAAGAAAATGAACAGAAGTTCTTAACATGACATTATCTGTCGTCGCATGGACGCCTACCTCTCCCGTTATGGTGGACAAAAGGGAAGTTGGAAGGCGTGTCCAACGCATATATAAAGACAGGTGTCACCGTAATTATTGCAGTAGGAGGGACAACGAGACAATGGTTCCACATTGACAAAACATCAAACAATATTCAGGTATTTACATGTAACTTACACATTTTGTGTAATTATAACAATAATAAAGCATTATAAAATACATTATCTACAAGACATAATGGACCCTGTTACACTAGCTATAAATGAATCAAAACACCGTCAAAGGGGACTTAATCTACGTGACGCGAGAGTGTATTTCAGCTTTAACACGTGCATGTTTGTTTATGTCCATGATGTTGCGATTAGAAATGTTATTGGGATGTTTTGTGAAAGACCTGCATAAAGCTGGACACACTTCTGAAGTGAAAATAAAATTATACATGATTTTTACTTTACTAGTTCAGCGTAGAAAAGTTGTCACCCTTGAGCCAACCCTTGGTGGATCCGCCTTTCATAGCTGCAAGTATGTCTAATGTCTACGCTCTGCGATGAGGTGGCGACTTGTCCAGGGTGTACCCCGCCTTCCATTCAAGTGCATCTGGGATAGGCTCCAGCCCCCAACTAACAATCCCCCCCACGCCCCCTTAACCTCGAGAGGGAAACGCTTAGAAAATGGATGAATAGATGGAAGAATGTCTCTACCAGCTTTGCAGATTTACACACCGAAATGTTTGCCTTTTTTTTTTTTTTTTTTTTTTTGCAAAATAGCTTAAACTCATCCATATTATTATTATTTTATTTATTTATTTATTTATTTATTTATTTGTTTATTTATTTATTTTTGTCCTGTCCAGCTTCTCAGGCAAATCATATAGTTGATGTAGATGCCCATATCGGCTGTTCAGATTTTCTTTACAAAAGAGAAGTGTAGGATAGTTCTCTTGTTGCCTTATTTGTATTTGACTTTAATAAATGTATTTATATTATCATTTGGTGCAGCCGGGTTGGAGCAGGAGGGGATAGAAAGAGAAAGAAAAGAAGACAGAGGGGGAAATTGTGGGGACAAGAGGGGGATTAGACAGAGAGACAAAAACAACAACAGCAAACACAACAACAACAACAATAGAGCAACATCAGCAAATACGACATGTACAAATATGATGATAAAAGTGATAGCAAAGAAGCAGTTAGCGAAAATAAAAAATAATACAGAAATGACAATGAGCATTATTACACTACAAATGGAGCAATACAAATTCCAATACAAATAGCGCTATTGATAATGAACAATACCAATAATTTACCTCTATTATCAACAATACAGTTGTTCAAATGCAGCAATACATATACGTAATGATAACATGAGATACGAAAGAATGCAGAAAAATGGAGGGGGAGAAAGAGAAGCAACCTACATTAACCTTGTCGATTGTTATAGTAACAATAGGTTAAGCTTTGTCAGTGTGCCATGTGTTATACCCAGTTTACCCTAGGGCAACAACGTTAATTTATGTTTGATGAAACGTGATTATATGCATGAGTGTACGTATGCATATGTACTTGTATTTGTACAGAATGTGTATATGTATGTTTGTACAGTGAATGTTTATGTACAGAATGTGTATATGTGTTTATACAGTGAGTGTATATGTACAGTATGTGTATGTGTATGTTTGTATATTGAATGTGCGTGTGGATGTACGAACTTTGAGTATGTAAATATGTACTGTATTTGTGTATGTATGTGGGAGCGTCGGTACCTATGTATGTATATGTGAATTTGTATGTACAATATATTCGACTCCCAGTGTGCATGGGACCCAGAGCACGGTCCCAGCCCCCCCGAGAGCTCAACCCACAAACTCATCCATATTAGATTGTCTTTTTGAACTGATAAATAACACATAAAATATCATTATGTGTGTGGTTTTAACTTGACAACAAGTGAACAAGTTAAGGGGTATGAATACTTTTTCAAGCCAGTGTATTTTACTGAATATTTTTATATGGACTTATACTTGTTTTATGTTGTCTGTTTTATTTCTAGTTGATGTTTCGAGGTTCAGAATCAAACTCCTACCCATCGACCCCGACTACCATACTGCCCAGATCGGCATACTGGCACCATATCACTGGAACTCACGTTGACATGGACTCTGTAGGCGGTAGGCCCACACCATCCTTAATGGTTTTGCTTTACCACATCTCCTTTGCATGGCCACAGGCAGAAACATATACCATCTGCTTGGATTTGTTCACCCATCCTTTATTACCTGCACTAGCTATGCTTTAAGTAACATGTTAACATAGCTGTGGTCTATGGCGTTACATTTGTGTCTTAACGTTGAGGTTGCAAAGGCAGATTTTAAGGACCAAAAAGTATGTTTTGCAAGCACAGACATTATATTTTGAAAAAAAATGAAATGCAAGCAAAAAATACAATTATTTGAGTGAATATCATTGTATTTTGTGCACAATATAATAACAATTTGCTAATATCCATATTAACACTCGAGAAATTACTGCTGTCTGCAGGAAGACGGATTCGCTCTCTAGCACCCTTCTGCGCATTCAACTTTTTTTTTTTACAGTCACTCAGATTTCTGTTGGGCGCTTTCGCAAGTTGAGACATACGTTATATTTGTGTCAAAGAGGCAACCAATTAGAGGACTGCACAAATATACGCTCTGATTGGCTGCATGGTCTCCATTGAGATTGCTCCGAAAAACTATTTTCGACATGGACTTAAAGTTGGTATTATTTGCAGATGACATGACTGTGTTTTGTTCACAAGAGAACACATAGAGGCTAAAACAAATAACAGAAAAACTGAACAAATTATAAAGATGGTTTGAATCGCAGTAAAACTAAAATAATGCTATTCGGTAACAGTAGAAGGGAAAGTCAAACACAAATACAAATAGACAGACTAGATATTAAAAGGTTAAAAGAAAACGCATTTTTGGGTGTAATAATTGATGATGAAATGAACTGGAAACCTCATGTAAAAATATACAACATAAAGTAGCAAGAAACACGTCAATAATTAATAAAGAAAAATATGTTCTGGACCAAATATTTTTGTCCATATTCTCTACTGCTCGCTAGTGTTACCATATCTGAGTTGTTGTGTAGAAATATGGGGAAACAACTACAAATGTGCGCTTCATTCACTAACTGTGTTACAAAAAAGATCAATTAAAATAATACATAATGTTGGATATAGAGAACATGCAAACCCTTTATTTATTGAATCAAACACATTGAAATTCAAAGACTTGGTGTATTTGCAAACAACTACAATTATTAACAAAGCAAACGATAACCTGCTACCCAAGAATGTACAACAATTTGTCTCAACAAAAGACTAGATTAAAATCTAATTTAAAACATTTGTATGCAAGTACAACACTTGTTTACGCCTTTAGTATATACGTATGTGGAATTAAATTCTGGAATGGATTAAGCAAGGAAATCAAACAAAGCTCTAATATGATGATAAGATGGCACCCAGCCCACTCAACGAGTAACACCAAATCCTGTATCATTACTTCTGAGGTGGTTGTAGTGGTACTATGCTACATGGACAGGAGGTAGCCAGTCGAAATAGCCACTACAAATTTTACTAAACATAAACTAAGACATGACCCGGAGAATGGGTCATGACAAAATACCTCCATTTTGAAGTCATGTGACCTTATCACATTGTCCTTGTAGTCTTGTGTTACTTATTTCGGTGAAAGTTGTCTATCTTGTAATACATTCCAGTCTTGTGCAGGTGTACAATCTTGTGCATGGTAGGGTAGAAGTTTGAATGAAGAGAGTGTTTGTGTGACAGGTGTTTTTGTAAAGGTAATGACTTAAAGGGGCCCTATTATGCAAAACCAACTTTTCTTACCTATTGGTACCTGCTGTTGTGTATTTAGGATTTGCATAAGTTCCGAAAATTTGAAATCAAACCGCGGAGGCATTGTGCAGATATTTATAAAACAATCTTGCCTTCCTTCATACTTCCTCTAAATAAGCCGTTTGGAAGTTCTCCGTCCTGTGACGTTTTTCACACCGTTGACGTCAGCGGATTAGCCATATATGGTAAAAATGTACCCAAAGTGCTTTGTAACGTTGTCGTCAATAAGTTCCTTCTTTTTCACTATCCTCTTTTTGTGGGGCAGACTAGCTTGTACATGCGCATGCATCCTTCGCTGTTGCCATTTGTTATACAAATTAGCGTATAGTTAAAGATTTAACTGTCAAGACTTGGACTTTGGCGTGGTTTGTTTTCCCATGGTGCAAGTGATTTGGACCGGACATGGCGTGAAGGTAGTGACATCTTTTAATTTTTACACTCAAAATGAACAAACAAAAGGCGCTCACAGTGGAGGTACAAAACGTGGCTATGAAAATAAAACACTACCACAAAGGCAGAACTATGAACATAAAACAAAACTTGCAAACTATGGCCTGAATAAAGAGAACTCACTTGGAACGAGACAAGGACATGAAAAAGAGCAGCATGGATCATCAACAAGGGTTTGTAGAGAGTGATGTTGCCAGGAAGACAGCCTGGCAACTGGGAGCTTAAATAATAGTGACATGATTAGTGACAGCAGGTGCGTGACGCAAAATGGGAAAACGTGAGACAGGTGCGTGACATGACGATGTGAACCAGGTGAAACTAATGGTTACTATGGTGACAAAGGGAGTGAAGACAAGAACTAAAAAGTGTCCAAAAACCAAGCAAAACATAACTAAACTAAACATGATCACAGACATGACATTAACTGTCAGTAGACTCGATATGGAAGCACTAAAAACTACAACATGGATGACGGGGAGAAGATGCTGTCGAAGTAGCACGTAAATAAGACCGCCTACATAGCGCCGCATCAAGCGCCGAAGACTCAGTCAGAAAACGCGTTGAAGATGGTCTGTAAAACATAATCTATTCAAAATGTTGACCAAAGAACCATTATTACATGTAATGTAGACCACAAGGAAGTGTTTTAAAAGTAGAAAAAAATCATAATATGACCCATTTAAGATTAAGTTAACTTTTTTTAAAGGAACAAGACTCATTTGTGTTGCATTGGCAAGTCATTTTAGGTCCATGTCTAAAACCACAATAAAAAATATATTGTAGGTCAAATATTTACTGCACCCAATCAGATACAAATTAATTTTTTAGCTTGTATTTAATATTTTTTTTCATGGATGTATTTAAACATTATCTCTCTGTTAAAATAAATCTATTCATCCAGCAGCCTAAGGAGAGAATCTCGAAAGTCCCTCTCCCCGGCCACTTCATCCAGCTCCTCCTGTTGTTTCCCATGCGAGATGAGAGACATAGGACCTGATTTACTAAGATCTAAATAACACGTGCTAGAGAGCGTATGCAAAAAATTAAATAGTGTGTATTATGAGTGGGCGTGTTGCATGTTATCTACTGACAATACATGTGCAATTGAAATGTGGTGCAGACCGCCCTATTTAAAAGAGGATTTTGCTTTCATACTGGGCTTTTACCATGGAGACCATAATTTTCTGCTCACTCGTGTTATCAAGCTCCTCCCTGTGTGCAATGTGTTGCACCAGCAGGCTACATCTATAATCTGTAACATATTTTATGAATAACAATCAAGATAACAGAAACATATGCACACTGACATTTTCTGGCACTTTTTTTCACTTTTACATTCAGTGCGCGAGGCTGTGGATCGCATCATAAGCGCATTCGTGCATCTGATGACTAAAATGCACAATGAATGAAGGTATATTATAGTAATATATTTCCTTAATAAATAAATAAAACATTACAAAAAACACCAGCAAACACCAAAACGCACCAAAATATTAGACAATCTGTCTAATATTTTTATTTCTGACTGTCTAAAATGTTTAAACACACATAGGACGGAGGATTTTCGTCTGTCCGTCCTCTGTCTTTGCGGTGCAAGCACTGATCCTGCAGCCGTTTGTGGAAATGTCAGTTAGCATGTCCTTCTGATATATGCTAAATAAAGCGATTATAGTGCTTGCAAACACACATTGCGCGGGCTTTATGATTATGTATATTTGCATTTTCTCCTCCCAGTATTGTGGCCGTTTTGATGATCAGCATTCATTTTGCATATTAATGAAGACAGAGAGGCAAAATTCTGTTCACTTAACAGACGCAATCCACATTTAGTAGATCAGCTTTGTGTTTGTGGTATCAGGTTTGCAGTGTTTTAGTGCAGGCAAACCTTAAGTAAATTAAGTCCACAGTCTCTCCAATGTGTCCTGAGTCTTCCCCTTGGCCTCCTACCGGTCAGAGATGCCCTGAATACCTCTCCAGGGAGGTATCCAGGGGACATTCTGACTAGAAGTCCAGGCCATCCCCTTCTGGCTCCTTTCGATGTGGAGTAGCAGCAACTCCATTCCAAGCTCCTCCCGAATGACAGCTTCTCACCCTATCTCTAAAGCCCCACCATCCTACAGCGGAAAATAATTTCAAATTCAGCTGCTTGTACCTGCAAACTTGTCCATAGGTGACAACCCAAAGCACATGACCATTGTTGACGGTAGGAATGTATATTAACCAATAAATTGAGACCTTTGCCTTCCGGCTCACCTTCCTCTTCACCATGAGGGACCAATGCAGAGTCCTAGTATAGTAAAATAAATCTACCATAAAAATCATTTATTGTTCTTATCTTTGTATATCAGCTGTGGATCAACTATTTATTTATATGGGAGTTGCAGTGATATACATATTTTCCGGACTATAGCCGCACCCACTAAATTAGAGAAAAAAACTATATTTTTCCATATATTAGCCACACCAGACTATAAGCTGCAGAAATATACGTTGTGAAATTAGTTCTTTACACAGACATATTTTGTAAATGTTTATTTGCATACCTTAATTGTTTCCAAACGCTGTCTGTAACATGGCAGTAATGATTGATTTAACAAAATAATGATTGATTTAACAAAATAGAAGCCATCATCATGGACCCACTAGCTGCAGAAGCTAGCTCTCCAATCAGCTAAACAGACTCAATAACTCCACAGTGACCATTTGATGAATTTACTGAGGAATTTGTGAAACTGAAAAAATACAAAAGGAATACCATTGTAAATTAATAATACTAACACAGACACTCGTAAGCGTCTTAGCATATTAGCTAATGCTACCACGCTGGCTTGATTACATACGTGCATGAAAACACTCCTACAGACATCACACATGGCACGGTTTAGTAAATATGAACAGTTTTAGTTTTATTGCAAAACTTACAAACGTTGCTTGGAGTGATGAATGAAGAATCTATACGACTAAAAACGCTATGGACGACGAGAAGGCGGAACGGCACTTGTTCTTCCAATTCAAAGCAGTAAACAGAAAGACATACTGATGGCGCCATAGCACAAACAATACTACAATTTTTTAGTGTCTTTGCCTGTGTTTTATGAAATCTTATTGCATTGTGCTCGTTAGCAAAGAAAAATCCATGAATTAGCCGCACCGTTTTATAAGCCGGAGGGTTCACAGCATTCGAAAAAAGTTGCGGCTTAGAGTCTGGACTTTATGGTACTGTGACGTCCTCATTTATGTTTCTGCAGTTCATTCTTTTCATCTTATATCCTCATTTATGCTCACTTGATAAGTGCAATTAATCATCACTACTGAACTTGAAATAAATATGTGGTTTGTTCAAGAACAGCTCAAATCTTACCTGTATTGTGCTAAAAAGTGGTTCCAAAATTAATTAGATCTAACTGCAAAAAATGAGGTATTGTGTTATGTGATATAATCATGTATGATAAAACAGGTGTTTGTTTTTTGCCCACAGGTAACGCCTCAGAAGAGCTGCTGCTGTCAGCTTGTCTTCCAACGGAACGCTACGCATCTCTGCCACTTGAAAATATGCATGCACAGTCCCAGCCACATATACGCGCACATTTTACGACACTTTGCACTTTCCCTGGACAGTAACACATTAGGATTCAATAAGGTTGATCGTCAATTCTGGGTCAAGAATAAGACTACACTTTTAAGAAAGATGCCTAAAGTATTAATAATTAAATTAACCCTGTAAACACTGCTAATATTCATAAAATTTGAATAAATAGGAGTGTAAAGATATGGTGTATTTTACAATGCAGAACTTTCATTTTGGTACGAAAATGTACTGATTTCCCACATAGCACACATTAAGTGAGGAACAGGAAGTGTTTATGGCATCACACGGTCTCTGTAAAAAAATACAATGTAGTGTTTGGCTAGTGCAGTGTTTCTCAAATAGTGGGTCGGGATTTGGGATGGAACGGTTTATGAAAAAAACCCTAACTGTTCAGTTCACCTGACTCGGCTTGGACCACATGTGTTGTTCGGGTCATATGCATATGTGGGGAGAAGAAGAAGCAGAAAAGCTGTGGCAAAATGTATATGGTAGACATAGCAAAGTGAAAAAATAACATACAGATATAGAGGATGCACCTGTGGCCTAATCCAGGGTTTCCCCATTGTGTAAGTGATCTCTTTTTTACTTTTATTGCCAATCTTATGCTACCAACACGCCCAATTGCAGCACACATTCCCTCCAGAGGACACACGTCCATCTCCGTGCTTCACCCCCAGGCAGACAAACACTTCCTCGTTCTTTGCCTATCCCCTTACAGGCATGATATGTTCACAATCATTGGAACTCCTTACATCAGTAACACATGAACAAAAGCATTAACAACATCTGGTCGTTAAAGTATAAATAGCTGTGACTATATGAATTAATAAATGAAAATATAGCCTATTTGTGCAGTATTGACTAGTGATGCACCGAAAATTTGGCCGCCGAAAAAAGACTTCAATCACCGAATGTTGTGATGACGTAAGCAATACACACGGGATAGTCTGGAGCTGCATGTCTGCGATGTTGATGTAATTTAGTATAGCCAAAATATACCTGTGGACAGTGATCAACAGAATGTGCAAATATTAAGAGGACATTGGTGGCTTTTAAGGTGAGAAAATGCAGTTGGAGCAGCCAAGCAAGGGTGACATCAGGCTCGCTGCAGCTATCGCTGTTGGTCGCAGGTATCGAGCAACGGAACTAAATAGTCTCCAAACATGAGTACAGTCTCCAAGAAGACCACGAAAAGATAATAGATTTGTTGCTTGTCGTTTTTAAGAAAGAAAAACTCACTAATATAATTGGAGAAGTCTTTAAATAAAGTACATTTTACAATAAGCAGCAACATTTGAAAAATAAACCAAAACGATATAAGAAAAATATATTTTGATACTACTTAATTACACGGATTTGTTTTTAAAAGCATGTATAACTTTTTCTTAGCCTTTTAAAGAAAATATACGCATTATCGCATATCGTGCAAATTATATGATGACGTGGCAGCACAGTCTGAGAGGGACAAGCAGTAGAAAATGGATGAATATGATGATGTCACATTGACCACATCCCTAGGAACACCCTCACCGCCGCAGGTATAATGGCAATCTGGGGGAAACTTTTTTTTCTTTCTTTCTTCTTTGTTGTCCTGTCCAGCTACTCAGGCAAATCATATTGTTGATGTAGATGCCCATACATGTATTTGCTTTACAGATTTACTTTACAAAAGAGAAGTGTGGGATACTTCTCTTGTTGCCTAATTTCCAGCTAGGTCTTTATTGATCGCCATGACATAATTATAGAAATTATGTACTGCATTGTAATACATGTAAGACACAAATAAAACTTAATTTAACACCCAATTTAGGCCAAAAACATGTAAAATACATGTTTACAAAAAATTTAAACACTGGGACGTATTTGTATATTTGAAGCACAATGTAGTGAGGGGTGACTACACCGAACCTAACCGAAAACCGTGACGACAAAACTGTAGAACAAGCCGAACCGTGGATTTTGTAAACCGTTCTACCCCAGGGTGTCCCGAGGAGCACGCGAGATTTGTATTATTTGTGTCTACACTCCAAAGACATGCACCTGGGAATAGGTTGATCGACAACACTAGATTGGCCCTAGTGTGTGAATGTGAGTGTGAATGTTGTCTGTCTATCTGTGTTAACCCTGTGATGAGGTGGCCACTTGCCCAGGGTGTACCCCGCTTACCGCCCGAATGCAGCTGAGATAGGCTCCAGCACCCCAAAAGGGACAAGTGGTAGAAATGGTGTCTACACTTTAGTATTCATGTTAGAAGAATACACATGCCTGCAACTAGGTGGCAGCAGTGCTTAACCTAATCAACAATCTCCCTGTACCTACCCAGTAGAAGTAGTGCGTACACAATAATACATATGCACAGAGCTAACAGAGACAAAGAGATAGAGACGTTTGTGACAAAAGGGAGTCTTAGTCAGTAGCATATCATGTTTAAAGAATGTAACTCACACAGTGTGTTGTAAAGATAAATAAATGTTATCAAGTTCTCAATAGTAGTTCAATTCACAAAAAAAAATATTTGAGAAACACTAGACTAGTGGGTGTCATGGCTAATGATACTGGCAAGGAGAAGTCAGAGCTTGGTAAGCCTCCTACGTGGTACAGTGTCCCGTTTGGAAACACTAGTCCTTCCCAATGAAATAGGTAAACAAAGAGTGGAAAAGGTAACAGCAGTGTGCCATCATTGTTCAATAGAGATCGAGAAAGTCACAACAAACTGGAACTATTATTACTGGACTTAAACACAAATACGATCATTATTCACACTCTTTAAACTCGTACTGTTGTACTTGTCTGTATCATTTTACTTTGCTAAAAACATTTTTATTTCAGATAGTTTAGCATATGTTTTGTCATGTTCTGTGTGACAAGTCTGACTTTGGTTTGGGTCTCCCTGTGTTTCCTCCTTTATTTCTTTGTTGAGATTTCCTGTGTTGGCAGCTTAGGACGCAAAGAAGGCTGCAACTTCACTTTCCCTTTATTAATAGCTGGCTTTGTTGAAAAAAAAAATGCGTAGTTTGTGAACCTTTCACCGACATTGGTAAAAAAATAAAATCTGATAATGACTGTTTGTTGCATGCAATTAGCGCACTACTTTAGTTGTTGTATTGACTGGTTGCCGGATTATTGTTTGCCCTTTGTGAGTTGTTGCATGACGTGTTTTTGCCAAAATGTTCCCTGGACTTTTCTGCCTACCTAAATATTGCATTTAGGGGAGAATTGTCGCAGCAGCACCCCTGTATTTTCGTACTCCAGTGACTTGCATGTTTTACGAGTGATGCTGCTACTTGCTAGCGCCTCTAGTGATACAATAGAAGACTTTTTGGTTTCCGCATCCAGAGGAAACGCTACAATCTACATTAGCAGAATATGACATGCTGACATACATTGGATTGCTTTGAGCATCTCTACTTACTGTACAACATTTATGCAAATGCTATTCACACTTTTTGTGCATGGTTTGGAAAAATGTTGATCATTTTAATAAGAACATTGCAAATATTCAGTAGTGCCTCTCATACCAGAAGTGCATTTTCCTTACAAAAGTTACGACTGAACCTCACATGCAGAGACAAAATCAGCAAGTCAACAAAAAGTATTTTAATTGAGCAGACATTACCAATAGTAAAAACTGTTTATTTTCATTAACTTTTCTTCCTGGTTCTTGGGACCGCAAAGCCCATGGCGAAGTAGTGAATAATCACACAGTTGGGAAATGTTATTGATTGTA